>NC_088243.1:4361948-4481948 GCF_036934945.1 Oncorhynchus masou masou
AAACCTGGCTTCTAGGGTGGCTAAATGGCAGTAACCTTCCTAATATCCCAGGTTTGGAGTAGCCTGGAGAAATACAGTCTGTTTTGTGCTAACATTGCCACTCTTTTTCATGTTTGGCAATGAAGTACAAAGTACAAGGAGTGGAATGTTAGCACAAAACAGGTTCTGGATTTTGGGGGTCTTGCAACCTGTTAAATAGCCTATGACACTGTGGGAAATAGTGTCGGTCTCCTAAACACCTGTCTGTCATGCGGTGTTCCTTCACCTCAATAGGAACATGATTTAACTGAGTTTACAGTTCATATAAGGAAATCAGTCCATTTAAATAAATACATTAGGCACTAATCTATGGACTATAGAGATGCATCTTGTTGGTCACAGATACCTTAAAGGTAGGGGCGTGGATCAGAAAACCAGTCAGTATCTGGTGTGAACACCGTTTGCCTCATGCAGCGCGACACATCTCCTTCTCATACAGAGTTGATCAGGCTGTTGATTGTGGCCTGTGCAATGTTGTCCCACTCCTCTTAAATGGCTGTGCGAAGTTGCTGGATATTGGCGGGAACTGGAACACGCTGTCTTACACTTTGATCCAGAGCATCCCAAACATGCTCAATGGGTGACATGTCTGGTGAGTATGCAGGCCATGGAAGACCTGGGACGTTGATACCCCACCTCAACATTCCCACTACGCTGTTACCCCACCATGTTACCCCACCTCAACATTCCCACTACGCTTTTACTCCACCTCAACATTCCCACTACACTGTTACCCCACCTCAACATTCCCACTACGTTGTTACCCCACCTCAACATTCCCACTACGCTGTTACCCCACCTCAACATTCCCACTACGCTGTTACCCCACCTCAACATTCCCACTACGCTGTTACCCCACCTCAACATTCCCACTACACTGTTACCCCACCTCAACATTCCCACTACACTGTTACCCCACCATGTTGTTACCCCACCTCAACATTTCCACTACGCTGTTACCCCACCTCAACATTCCCACTACACTGTTACCCCACCTCAACATTCCCACCATGTTGTTACCCCACCTCAACATTCCCACCATGTTGTTACCCCCACCTCAACATTCCCACTACGCTGTTACCTCAACATATCCACTACGCTGTTACCCCACCATGTTGTTACCCCACCTCAACATTCCCACCATGTTGTTACCCCACCTCAACATTCCCACTATGCTGTTACCCCACCTCAACATTCCCACTACGCTGTTACCCCACCTCAACATTCCCACCATGTTGTTACCCCACCTCAACATTCCCACCACGTTGTTACCCCACCTCAACATTCCCACCACGTTGTTACCCCACCTCAACATTCCCACTATGCTGTTACCCCACCTCAACATTCCCACCATGTTGATACCCCACCTCAACATTCACACTACGCTGTTACCTCAACATTCCCACTACACTGTTACCCCACCATGTTGTTACCCCACCTCAACATTCCCACCATGTTGTTACCCCACCTCAACATTCCCACTACGCTGTTACCCCACCTCAACATTCCCACCATGTTGTTACCCCACCTCAACATTCCCACCATGTTGTTACCCCACCTCAACATTCCCACCATGTTGTTACCCCACCTCAACATTCCCACTACGCTGTTACCCCACCTCAACATTCCCACCATGTTGTTACCCCACCTCAACATTCCCACCATGTTGTTACCCCACCTCAACATTCCCACCATGTTGATACCCCACCTCAACATTCCCACTACGCTGTTACCTCAACATTCCCACTACACTGTTACCCCACCATGTTGTTACCCCATCTAAACATTCCCACTACGCTGTTACCTCAACATTCCCAACATGTTACCCCACCATGTTGTTACCCCACCTTAACATTCCCACCATGTGATACCCCACCTCAACATTCCCACTATGCTGTTACCTCAACATTCCCACTACACTGTTACCCCACCATGTTGTTACCCCACCTCAACATTCCCACCATGTTGTTACCCCACCTCAACATTCCCACCATGTTGTTACCCCACCTCAACATTCCCACCATGTTGTTGTTACCCCACCTCAACATTCCCACCATGTTGTTACCCCACCTCAACATTCACACCATTTTGTTACCCCACCTCAACATTCCCACCATGTTGTTACCCCACCTCAACATTCCCACCATGTTGTTACCCCACCTCAACATTCCCACCATGTTGTTACCCCACCTCAACATTCCCACTACGCTGTTACCCCACCTCAACATTCCCACTACGCTGTTACCCCACCTCAACATTCCCACCATGTTGTTACCCCACCTCAACATTCCCACCATGTTGATACCCCACCTCAACATTCCCACTACGCTGTTACCTCAACATTCCCACTACACTGTTACCCCACCATATTGTTACCCCATCTAAACATTCCCACTACGCTGTTACCTCAACATTCCCACTACACTGTTACCCCACCATGTTGTTACCCCACCTTAACATTCCCACCATGTGATACCCCACCTCAACATTCCCACTATGCTGTTACCTCAACATTCCCACTACACTGTTACCCCACCATGTTGTTACCCCACCTCAACATTCCCACCATGTTGTTACCCCACCTCAACATTCCCACCATGTTGTTACCCCACCATGTTGTTACCCCACCTCAACATTCCCACCATGTTGTTACCCCCACCTCAACATTCCCACCATGTTGTTACCCCCACCTCAACATTCCCACTACGCTGTTACCCCACCTCACCATTCCCACTACGCTGTTACCCCACCTCAACATTCCCACCATGTTGTTACCCCACCTCAACATTCCCACCATGTTGTTACCCCACCTCAACATTCCCACTATGCTGTTACCCCACCTCAACATTCACACCATGTTGTTACCCCACCTCAACATTCCCACCATGTTACCCCACCTCAACATTCCCACTACGCTGTTACCTCAACATTCCCACTACACTGTTACCCCACCATGGTGTTACCCCACCTCAACATTCCCACTACACTGTTACCCCACCATGGTGTTACCCCACCTCAACATTCCCACCATGTTGTTACCCCACCTCAACATTCCCACCATGTTGTTACCCCACCTCAACATTCCCACCATGCTGTTACTCCACCTCAACATTCCCACTACGCTGTTACCTCAACATTCCCACTACACTGTTACCCCACCATGTTGTTACCCCACCTCAACATTCCCACCATGTTACCCCACCTCAACATTCCCACTACGCTGTTACCCCACCTCAACATTCCCACTACGCTGTTACCTCAACATTCCCAACATGTTACCCCACTTCAACATTCCCACTACGCTGTTACCTCAACATTCCCACTACACTGTTACCCCACCATGTTGTTACCCCACCTCAACATTCCCACCATGTTGTTAACCCACCTCAACATTCCCACTACGCTGTTACCCCACCTCAACATTCCCACTACACTGTTACCCCACCTCAACATTCCCACTACACTGTTACCCCACCTCAACATTCCCACTACGCTGTTACCCCACCTCAACATTCCCACTACGCTGTTACCTCAACATTCCCACTACGCTGTTACCCCACCTCAACATTCCCACTACGCTGTTACCCCACCTCAACATTCCCACTACGCTGTTACCCCACCTCAACATTCCCACCATGTTGTTACCCCACCTCAACATTCCCACTACGCTGTTACCCCACCTCAACATTCCCACTACGCTGTTACCCCACCTCAACATTCCCACTACGCTGTTACCCCACCTCAACATTCCCACCACGCTGTTACCCCACCTCAACATTCCCACTACGCTGTTACCCCACCTCAACATTCCCACTATGTTTGTTGACTTCAACATGTCCTTACTCGGGCTAGTCTTGTCTGTTGCCAGAGTGTCATCATTTATAAACCATTCCAGGGGAACACGATGTTACTCTAACCTGTAACCATGTGCTGTTGGTTTATTTTGACAGTAGAGTTTGATGTATAATGTTCCTGGCCTGAGACGGTGGAAGATATTTTACATTTACATTTACATTTAAGTCATTTGGCAGACGCTCTTATCCAGAGCGACAAGATATATGTGTAGAGCTGTGGGGCTGAGAGGGGACATGCCTGCGAAGGCACAGTGATACACCGCCCAGGGAGACCTAGAAAGGAATCCACATTAGAGTCACTTTTCAGGTGAAGCAATGACACTGACGCAAATAAAAAAATATATCCAGAAATTATTCGCGGGGGTGTTGGCGGTGGGGATGGGGGACAGAAATAGCACTAAGCCTAAATAGGCTGCATCTGAAAATGGCACCCTATTCCCTATATAGTGCACTACTTTGGACCAGAGCACTGGACTAAAGTAGTGCACTATATTAGGCAATAGGGTGCCATTTTCAGATGCAAAAAATAGCCTAGTCTAGGGAACCCTAGAGACTTGGGGAGAGACCACACGGGAGTCCAGTTTCCATGCTGTCATTTAACTGGGATTGATGTTAGATTCCTAGAATGACCGTGGAGGCACGACATCATAGAATTACATTTTAAAACACTTTAGAACACACATTAAAACACACATTAAAAAACACACATTAAAACACACATTAGAACACATTTTAAAACACATTAGAACACATTAAAACACATTAAAACACATTAGAAAACATATTAAAACACATTTTAAAACCGAGAACACACATTAAAACACATTAGAACACATTAGAACACATTAAAACACATTAAAACACATTAAAACACATTAGAACACATTAGAACACATATTAAAACACATTAGAACACATTAGAACACAATAGAACACATATTAAAACACATGTTAGAACCAGTTGCAACCCCCCACTGTTATGAGCCCTGTCTTTCTAGCAACAACAACAAAAAATTGTGTGGGGGCATTAATACAATACAATATAATGTTCTCTATTTGTGCCGTGATTGGCTCAGTGTTCTGTCACTCATGACACTACATCACCGCCAAATTTAAAGGGGAGAGCTCGAAAATTCAAGCCCTTGGGTGCTGCCATAGAGTTACATTAGAAGTGCCCATCCAAGAAGACTCATTGGTCACAGATAAAATGACGTCAAATCATGTTATATCTACAGCAGGTTTGATTGGACATCGTACTTCCAAAATCTTAGCTAGCAGTCATCATCATGAATCAAGTCGACAAGCTACTGGCAAATCCTTGTCATATGAAGAAAAACGATCTAGAGAAATTCTAGATAAAACGTATTGGGGATTTTTATCGTTCATTGGACATAAACATTACACAACACGTTGGAAATCGCAAATTCAACAATGAGTGGTTTGGAAGGAATCAGTGGCGAACTGTAAGCATTGCAAAGCAACCACTAGCCTGCTATTCAAGGATAAACTTAAAAGGATAAACATTCAACACCGGCCATTGTGTCAATCCAGCATAACTTTTGCTGTGCTCAAAACAACTTAAAACTCAGAACTCGGCAAAAAACGAACCCCGACTGGGAAAACACCCTTTGAACGGTCATCCAAAGTTGGGAGCTCGGGCCTCTTTCTAGAGCTACGACCTGAAGATCACTGATGTCATCACGATTTGACCTTGTTTTTTTTTTTTCTCCAGAGTTCACCAGTTGTCTTGAAAGCAGCATAAATCCAGAGAATGACAAAGTTTGATGACAAGATTTGTGCCACGAAGAACCACCACGCCACCTTCCTGTTCAAGTGAGTACAGCACAACAAGGAGTCCAAAAATGTCTTATATGCTGCTGCATAAATTATGTAATATGCCAGGGAGATATGTATACTGTCGCTAAGGAAGTAATACTAAGTTTATGTGGTGTAGTAAACTGTTCGTAGTCCATGTGCCTCACCCTAATAATTTGGTGCCGTTTCCCCTCCTAATTTCACCTACTGTTCTGACTTGGTGGTGCACATGTAGCCTATAGCCTGTTTTAGAGAAATGTAATCATTGACTAGTGTAAGAGCTTTCATTATCTGCTTATATGCCCCCTTTATTTATCCTACGTTTCTGACTTGGTGTACAGGGAGAACATTGTAAGAACTGCCCATGTTCTGAAGTCTGTCACTGATACATTTCAAAAGGTGCTGAACAAATAGTTGACTACGTCCGTCCTAGTTCGCTCATTAATGTCTAAATCGAAGTTTGTACATCTCAATTGACAGTAGAAACCACATTTGTTTAAGCAAGCCAGCCATATCAGCTATGCTTTTTTTAAAGGCAGTAAATGAGGCTGCCAGACAAGGCTCATCTGATAGCCAGGTGTAGCAGTGGTAAGGTGTTGGGGCTCATCTGATAGCCAGGTGTAGCAGTGGTAAGGTGTTGGGACTCATCTGATAGCCAGGTGTAGCAGTGGTAAGGTGTTGGGGCTCATCTGATAGCCAGGTGTAGCAGTGGTAAGGTGTTGGGGCTCATCTGATAGCCAGGTGTAGCAGTGGTAAGGTGTTGGGGCTCATCTGATAGCCAGGTGTAGCAGTGGTAAGGTGTTGGGACTCATCTGATAGCCAGGTGTAGCAGTGGTAAGGTGTTGGGGCTCATCTGATAGCCAGGTGTAGCAGTGGTAAGGTGTTGGGACTCATCTGATAGCCAGGTGTAGCAGTGGTAAGGTGTTGGGACTCTGCTTTTGGGACAGCTTTATGTTGGTTTAACAGTTTGTGGGCACCGTTTGTCACCGTTACAGTGCAATTGATGTATTGTTTAGTGTTGTGTGGTGGGTTTGCTGGCATGCATCTAAAACAATATTGTTAGTTTTCCCCACCAAGATGTATATGCTAAAATTGCAACTGATTAGAACACATTATAAACTGAGTGGGTCGAGCCCTGAATGCTGATTGGCTGAAAGCTGTGGTATATCAGACCGTATACCACTGGTATGCGCAATAAAAAACATTTACTGTTCCAACTACGTTGGTAACCAGTTTATAACAGCAATAAGGCACCTCTGGGGTTTGTGGTATATGACCAATATACCCCGGATAATGGCTGTATCCAGGCACTCCGTGTTGCGTCGGGCTTAAGAACAGCCCTTGCCATGGTATATTGGCCACATACCACACGTCCTCGTGCCTTATTGCTTAATTAGAACACATATTAGAACACGTTACAGCACACATTAGAACACATATTAGAACACATTAGAGCACATATTAGAACACATTACAGCACATATTAGAACACATATTAGAACACATATTAGAACACATTACAGCACTAATTAGAACACATATTAGAACACATTACAGCACACATTAGAACACATATTGAGATGTGTTGAGATGTTGCTTCAATATATCCACATAATTTTCCTCCCTCATGACGCCATCTATTTTTTGATGTGCACCAGTCCCACCTGCAGCAGAGCACCCCACAACATGATGCTGCCACCCCCGTGCTTCATTATGGTCATTATGGCCAAACAGTTCTATTTTTGTTTCATCAGACCAGAGGGCATTTCTCCAAAAAGTACGATCTTTGTCCCCATGTGCAGTTGCAAACCGTAGTCTGGCTTTTTTATGGCGGTTTTGGAGCAGTGGCTTCTTCCTTGCTGAGTGGCCTTTCAGGTTATGTCGATATAGGACTCGTTTTACTGTGGATATAGATACTTTTGTACCTGTTTCCTCCAGCATCTTCACAAGGTCCTTTGCTGTTGTTCTGGGATTGATTTGCGCTTTTCGCACCAGGGTACGTTCATCTCTAGGAGGCAGAACGCGTCTCCTTCCTGAGCGGTATGACGGATGCGTGGTCCCATGGTGTTTATACTTGCGCACTATTGTTTGTACAGATGAACGTGGTACAGTCAGGCGTTTGGAAATTGCTCCCAAGGATGAACCAGACTTGTGGAGGTCTAAAAACACATTCTGAGGTCTTGGCTGATTTATTTTGATGTCAGGCAAAGAGGCACTGAGATTGAAGGTAGGCCTTGAAACACATCCACAGGTAAACCTCCAATTGACTCAAATGATGTCAATTAGCCTATCAGAAGCTTCTAAAGCCATGACATAATTTTCTGGAATTTTCCAAGCTGTTTAAAGGCACTGTCAACTTAGTGTATGTAAACTTCTGACCCACTGGAATTGTGATACAGTGAATTATAAGTGGAATAATGGAATAATAATTGTTGGAAAAATGACTGTCCTAACCGACTTGCCAAAACTATAGTTTGTTAACAAGAAATTTGTGGAGTGGTTGAAAAAAACGAGTTTTAATGACTCCAACCAAAGTGTATGCAAACCTCCGACTTCAACTGTACAACTACATTGAAAACAGGAAATAGGCCTAAAAGATTAAAGATAAGATCCCAAAAGAAAACAAAACAGGAGGATTTTTTATTTTATTTTATTTAACCATGCACAGTTAGTTGTAAACAAAATGGAGTCGTGGTTCAAAGCTTTTTTTAAATGCCATTGCAAATAAATAAATACCACTATTTTGAAAACAACATGAGGCCTAGGCTTTCGATAAGAGCCCAGAGTAATAAATCAGTAGGCTAGGGGGGCTAGGAACCAAAACACTCGCATTTGCGACCCTTTGACTTAGAGCGTGACACATTTTCTTCTTGGTTGCTAGGGTGCCAGTAATGATTATTTTTACTTTTTTGCGTTCGTTTTGGGTTCACAATGTGCTTATTTTTTCAAACAGTAATGTGCCAACTGACCAAAAATAAACCACATGAAAGTATCTGCCTGTCCCCGTTTTGCTATCGGCTGCTAAGTGAGCCTACTGTAGACAGAAGAAAGAGAGGTCTTATAAACTCAACCATATGACCGTTGTGTGAAAAATACAGTTTTCAAACTAATGTTGTTCTAGTTAACATACAGCTGGAAGGAACTATTGGATATAAGAGCCATGTCAACTTACCAACATTACGACCAGCAATACAACTTTCCCGAAGCGGATCCTCTGTTCGGACCACCACCCAGAACAAAGGTTATAATCCCAGTAGCCGACCCAAAACAACGGCGCCGCAGAAGGAGCGGCCTCCTGGTCAGGCTCCGTAGACGGGCAGATCGCTCACCATTCCCGAGTATACTATTTGCCAATGTCCAGTCTCTTGACAACAAGGCAGACGGAATTCAATCAAGGGTTGCCTTCCAGAGAGACATCAGAGATCGTAACATTCTCTGGTTCAAGGAAACATGTCTCTCGGGATATGTTGTCAGAATCGGTTCAGCGACCGGGCTTCTCCATGCATCGCGCCGACAGAGATAAACACCTCTCTGGGAAGAGGAAGGGCAGGGGTGTGTTATTCATGATTAACAACTCATGGTGTAATCATAACAACATACAGGAACTCGAGTCCTGCTGCTCACCCGACTTAGATGTCCTTACAATCAAATGCCGGCCATATTACCTACCAAGATCTCGTCAGTTATAGTCACAACAGTGTACATTCCCCCTCAAGCGAACACCAAGACGGCCCTCAAGGAACTTCTCACTGGACTCTGGAAACTGGATATCCGGAGGATGTATTTATTGTAGGTGTGGATTTTAACAAAGCAAATTTGAGAACAAGGCTACCTAAATTCTATCAGCATATTGATTGCACGACTCGCAGGGCTAGTACTCTCGACCACCGCCCTGCCCTCTCTTTGGCAAATCCGACAACGACGCCATTTTGCTCAAACCGTCTCATAGGTAGAAAACTCAAACATGATGTACCAGCGACGAGAACCATTCAACACTGGTCTGACCAATCGGAAGCCACGCTTCAAGATTGTTTTGATCACGTGGACTGGAATATGTTCAGGTCCGCCTCAGAGAACAACATTGACCTATACGCTGACTCGGTGAGTGTGTTTATTAAGAAGCGCATAGGAGATGTTGTACCCACTGTGACTATTAAAACCTTCCCGAACCAGAAACCCTGGGTGGATGGCAGCATTCGCACAAAACTGAAAGCGCGATCCACCGCATTTAACCATGGAAAGACTGGGAATATGACTGAATGTAAGCAGTGTAGTTATTCCCTCCACAAGGCAATCAAACAAGCGAAATGTCAGTACAGGGACAAGGTTGAGTCGCAATTCAATGGCTTAGACACAAGACGTACAGTGGGGCAAAAACGTATTTAGTCAGCCACCAATTGTGCAAGTTCTCCCACTTAAAAAGATGAGAGAGGCCTGTAATGTTCATCATAGGTACACTTCAACTATGACAGACAAAATGAGAAGAAAAAAAATCCAGAAAATCATATTGTAGGATTTTTTATGAATTTTTTGCAAATTATGGTGGAAAATAAGTATTTGGTCACCTACAAACAAGCAAGATTTCTGGCTCTCACAGACCTGTAACTTCTTATTTAAGAGGCTCCTCTGTCCTCCACTCATTACCTGTATTAATGGCACCTGATTGAACTTGTTATCAGGACAAAAGACACCTGTCCACAACCTCAAACAGTCACACTCCAAACTCCACTATGGCCAAGACCAAAGAGCTGTCAAAGGACACCAGAAACAAAAGTGTAGACCTGCACCAGGCTGGGAAGACTGAATCTGCAATAGGTAAGCAGCTTGGTTTGAAGAAATCAACGGTGGGAGCAATTATTAGGAAATGGAAGACATACAAGACCACTGATAATCTTCCTCGATCTGGGGCTCCACGCAAGATCTCACCCCGTGGGGTCAAAACTATCACAAGAACCTAGTGAATGACCTGCAGAGAGCTGGGACCAAAGTAACAAAGCCTACCATCAGTAACACACTACGCCGCCAGGGACTCAAATCCGGCAGTGCCAGACGTGTCCCCCTGCTTCAGCCAGTACATGTCCAGGCCCGTCTGAAGTTCGCTAGAGAGCATTTGGATGATCCAGAAGAAGATTGGGAGAATGTCATATGGTCAGATGAAACCAAAATATAACGTTTTGGTAAAAACTCAACTCGTCATGTTTGGAGGACAAAGAATGCTGAGTTGCATCCATAGAACACCATACCTACTGTGAAGCATGGGGGTGGAAACATCATGCTTTGGGGCTGTTTTTCTGCAAAGGTACCAGGACGACTGATCAGTGTAAAGGAAAGAATGAATGGGGCCATGTATCGTGAGATTTTGAGTGAAAACCTCCTTCCATCAGCAAGGGCATTGAAGATGAAACGTGGCTGGGTCTTTCAGCATGACAATGAATCCAAACACACCGCCCGGGCAACGAAGGAGTGGCTTCGTAAGAAGCATTTCAAGGTCCTGGAGTGGCCTAGCCAGTCTCCAGATCTCAACCCCATAGAAAATCTTTGGAGAGAGTTGAAAGTCTGTGTTGCCCAGCAACAGCCCCAAAACATCACTGCTCTAGAGGAGATCTGCATGGAGGAATGGGCCAAAATACCAGCAACAGTGTGTGAAAACCTTGTGAAGACTTACAGAAAACATTTGACATCTGACATTGCCAACAAATGATATATAACAAAGTATTGAGATAAACTTTTGTTACTGACCAAATACTTATTTTCCACCATAATTTGCAAATAAATTCATTAAAAATCCTACAATGTGATTTTCTGGATTTCTTTTTCTAATTTTGTCTGTCATAGTTGAAGTGTACCTATGATGAACATAACAGGCCTCTCATCTTTTTAAGTGGGAGAACTTGCACAATTGGTGGCTGACTAAATACTTTTTTGCCCCACTGTATGTGGCAGGGTCTACAGGACTACAAAAACAGCCACGTCACGGACACCGACGTCACGTTTCCAGACAAACTAAATACCTTCTTTGCCCTCTTTGAGGATAATACAGTGCCAAAGAATGCGTTCCAAACCCCTCGTTCTCCGTGGCCGACGTGAGTAAAACATTTAAATGCGTTAACCCTTGCAAGGCTGCCGGCCCAGACGGCATCCCGAGCCACGTCCTCAGAACGCAGACCAGCTGGCTGGTGTGTTTACGAACATATCAATCTCTCCCTATCCCAGTCTGTTGTCCCCACATGCTTCAAGATGGATACCATTGTTCCTGTACCCAAGAAGGCAAAGATAACTAAATTACTACCGCCCCATAGCACTCACTTCTGTCATCATGAAATGGTTTGAGAGGCTAGTCAAGGATCATATCACCTCCACCTTACCGGCCACCCTAGACCCACTGCAGTTTGCATACCGCCCCAACAGGTCCACAGATGACACAATCACCATCACATTGCACACTGCCCTATCCCATCTGGACAAGAGGAATACCAATGTAAGAACACTGTTCATTGACTACAGCTCAGCATTCAACACCATAGTACCCTCCAAGCTCACCTGGGTCTCAACCCCGCCCTGTCAACTGGGTCCTGGACTTCCTGACGGGCCGCCCCAGGTGGTGAAAGTAGGAAACAATATCTCCACTTTGCTGACCCTCGACACTGGGGCCCCACACGGGTGTGTGCTCAGTCCTCTCCTGTACTCTCTGTTCACCCACGACTGCGTGGCCACACCTCCAAATCAAATCATCAAGTTTGCAGACGACACAACAGTAGTGTCGCTGTTGGTAATCAAGCACGAGACAGACTACAGGGGGAGGTGAAGGCATTCGGAGTGCGGTGTCAGGAAAACAACCTCTCACTCGATGTAAACAAAACAAAGGAGATGATCCTGGACTTCAGGAAACGGCAGAGGGAGCACCCCCCCGCCCCCTATCCACATCGAAGGGACAACAGTGGAGAACGTGGAAAGTTTTAAGTTCCTGGGCGTACACAACACAGACAAACTGAAATGGTCCACCCACACAGACAGTGTGGTGAAGAAGGCGCAACAGCGCCTCTTCAACCTCAGGAGGTTGACAAAATTGGGCTTGTCATCTAAAACACTGACAAACTTTAACCAATTCACAATTGAGAGCATCCTAATCGGGCTGTATCACCGCCTGGTACGGCAACTGCACCGCCCACAACCGCAAGGCTCTCCAGAGGGTGGTGCAGGCTGCACAACGCATCACCGCGGGCAAACTACCTGCCCTCCAAGACACCTACAGCACCCAATGTCACAGGAAGGCCATAAAGATCATCAAGGACAACACCCACCCGAGCCACTGCCTGTTCACCCGGCTATCATCCAGAAGGCGAGGTCAGTACAGGTGCATCAAAGCTGGGACCGAGAGACTGAAAAACAGCTTCTATCCCAAGGCCATCAGACTGCTAAACAGCCACCACTAACTCAGAGGCTGCTGCCTACACTGAGACCCAATCATTGGACACTAATAAATGGATCACCAGTCACTTTAAACAATGGCACTTTAAATAATGCCACTTTAATAATGTTTACATATCTTACATTACTCATATCATGTGTATATAATGTATTTTATACCATCGACTGCACCTTGCCTATGCCGCTCGGCCATCACTCCTCCATATACTTGCATGTACATATTCTCATTCACCCCTTTAGATTTGTGTGTATTAGGTAGTTGTTGGGGAATTGTTAGATTACTTGTTAGATATTACTACACTGTCGGAACTAGAAGCACAAGCATTTCGCTACACTCGCATTAACATCTGCTAACCATGTGTATGTGACCAATACAATTTGATTTGAGGGTTAGGGGAAATAGGATTTTGGATGGGAATCAATTCTTTGGTCCCCACAAGTATAGCAATACATAATTGTGTGTGTTTTGTGTGACACCAACAGGTCGGAAGGATAAGACCAGACAGACAGCTGAAGTGAGGTCTTTCTCCTCAACACACAATGTCTGAGTTCCTAATCGGGCCCTAACCCCTGTATAGTGCACTATTTTGACCAGGGCTCCATTGTGCGAGTTCCAAATCGCACCCTATCCCCTATTTTTTCACCAATTGGTCTATGGTCAAAAGTAGAGCACTATGAAGGGAATAGGGTGCCATCCTGGTCAAAAGTAGAGCACTATGAAGGGAATAGGGTGCCATCCTGGTCAAAAGTAGTGCACTATGAAGGGAATAGTGGTACCATTTAGAACACCACCAATGTCTTTCTGTCTCAAAACAGCCCACAGAGTCTCAGGGACCTCAGCAAGCCACAATGGGCACAACAAACTACCCAATAAAGGCTCACATTGTCTTAAACCGTACACTGCTCTACACACACACACACACACACACACACACACACACACACACAGAGAGGAACAATGGACTTAGTTCTCATCTAAGTGTTTTATACTCTACTCCCAGGCCTCTGCTCGCATGCCGATCGCCCTACAGCACCATTTATCCCAGTTATGAAACTAATTGATTTGGGTTGCAAAATTCCAGTAACTTTCCAATCGGAAGATTCCTGGAATTTGAAGGGAATAAACAGGAAATCCAGGAATCCATCAACTGGGATTTCTGGAAAACCGTGGTAAAGTTATCTGGATTTTGCAACCCTAAAAAGGTGATTGTTGTTGCTGTTAAGTTACTGTATGAGTTTGTATAATCTTCAGAAATTGATGCCATCTCATCCAATATCGTTTAGTTTTCAGGTTAATGTTTTCTCTCACAGTGAGGCTTATAAGTGTTCCATAAGCTACATCATATTTGAGCCAAATATATTACACATGTGATCCTATTCATTTCATAAGAGGATCTGTGTTGACCTATTTCCCTGGTATGACTCCAGGCCTCCACGCAAGCAAGTACATTGCTGCAACCACAATCCACTAGAGTCTAAGTGACTACAGCCACGCTACACTGAACCAGAAACCATGGAACCCTCAGAATGTCGAGAATACTGTTCAGAATGCTCAGAGCTGGGGCCCTCAGAATGTTGAGAATACTGTTCAGAATGCTCAGAGCTGGGGCCCTCAGAATGTTGAGAATACTGTTCAGAATGCTCAGAGCTGGGGCCCTCAGAATGTTGAGAATACTGTTCAGAATGCTCAGAGCTGGGGCCCTCAGAATGTTGAGAATACTGTTCAGAATGCTCAGAGCTGCCCTCAGAATGTTGAGAATACTGTTCAGAATGCTCAGAGCTGGGGCCCTCAGAATGTTGAGAATACTGGGGGGCCCTCAGAATGTTGAGAATACTGTTCAGAATGCTCCCTCAGAATGTTGAGAATACTGTTCAGGCTCAGAGCCCCTCAGAATGTTGAGAATACTGTTCAGAATGCTCAGAGCTGGGGCCCTCAGAATGTTGAGAATACTGTTCAGAATGCTCAGAGCTGGGGCCCTCAGAATGTTGAGAATACTGTTCAGAATGCTCAGAGCTGAGAATGTTGAGAATACTGTTCAGAATGCTCAGAGCTGAGACCCACAGAATGTTGAGAATACTGTTCAGAATGCTCAGAGCTGGGGCCCTCAGAATGTTGAGAATACTGTTCAGAATGCTCCGAGCTGGGGCCCTCAGAATGTTGAGGATACAGTTCAGAATGCTCAGAGCTGGGACCCTCAGAATGTTGAGGATACTGTTCAGAATGCTCAGAGCTGGGACCCTCAGAATGTTGAGGATACTGTTCAGAATGCTGGGAATGTGTAGAAGTGTCCAGCAGAACACAATGGAACCCACAGCCTGGCTGGCCCTCTCCTCCCCCTCCTCCTTCTCTCCACTCTGTTCCCACTTCTTTGTTTGTTTTAAAGTGTATAATGTTTCTAGTGTGTGTGTGTGTGTGTGTGTGTGTGTGTGTGTGTGTGTGTGTGTGTGTGTGTGTTTCTGTTTTTCGACTAACCCCAGTGTGACAATAGTGTGTCTAGTGTGTATGGCCGATTTCAAGTTTTCATTACAATTGGTATTTTTGGGCGCCGATTTCCGATTTTTATTTAATTTTAATTGTATATTTTTATACCTTTTATTTAACTAGGCAAGTAATTTAAGAACACATTCTTATTTTCAATGACTGCCTAGGAACGGTGGGTTAACTGCCTTGTTCAGGGGCAGAACGACAGATTTTCACCTTGTCAGCGCAGGGGTTCCAATCTTGCAACCGTACAGTTAACTAGTCCGACGCTCTAACCATTGCACTCCACGAGAAGCCTGCCTGTTACGCGAACGCAGTAGAAGCCAAGGTAAATTGCTAGCTAGCATTAAACTTATCTTATAAAAAACAATCAATCAATCATAATCACTAGTTATAACTACTAATCCAGTTTAGCAGGCAATATTAACCAGGTGAAATTGATTAATTTCTCTTGCGTTCATTGCACGCAGAGTCAGGGTATATGCAACCGTTTGGGCTGCCTGGCTCATTGCGAACTAATTTGTCCGAATTTTACGTAATTACAGTGGGGAGAACAAGTATTTGATAACCTGCAAAATCGGCAGTGTTTCCTACTTACAAAGCATGTAGAGGTCTGTAATTTTTATCATAGGCACACTTCAACTGTGAGACGGAATCTAAAACAAAAATCCAGAAAATCGCATTGTATGATTTTTAAGTAATTAATTTGCATTTTATTGCATGACATAAGTATTTGATCACCTACCAACCAGTAAGAATTCCGTCTCTCACAGACCTGTTAGTTTTTCTTTAAGTATCCCTCCTGTTCTCCACTCATTACCTGTATTAACTGCACCTGTTTGAACTTGTAAGCTGTATAAAAGACACCTGTCCACACAATCAATCAAACAGACACCAATCTCTCCACAATGGCCAAGACCAGAGAGCTGTGTAAGGACATCAGGGAAAAACATTGTAGACCTTCACAAGGCTGGGATGGGCTACAGGACAATAGGCAAGAAGCTTGGTGAGAAGGCAACGACTGTTGGCACAATTATTAGAAAATGGAAGAAGTTCAAGATGACGGTCAATCACCCTCGATCTGGGGCTCCATGCAAGATCTCACCTCGTGGGGCATCAATGATCATGAGGAAGGTGAGGGATCAGCCCAGAACTACACGGCAGGACCTGGTCAATGACCTGAAGAGAGCTGGGACCACAGTCTCAAAGAAAACCATTAGTAACACACTATGCCGTCATGGATTAAAATCCTGCAGTGCACGCAAGGTCCCCCTGCTCAAGCCAGCGCATTTCCAGGCCCGTCTGAAGTTTGCCAATGACCATCTGGATGATCCAGAGGAGGAATGGGAGAAGGTCATGTGGTCTGATGAGACAAACATAGAGCTTTTTGGTCTAAACTCCACTCTCTGTGTTTGGAGGAAGAAGAATGATCTCTGTAATTGCAAACAAAGGTTTCTGTACCAAATATTAAGTTCTGATGTATCAAATACTTATGTCATGCAATAAAATGCAAATGAATTACTTAAAAATCATACAATGTGATTTTCTGGATTTTTGTTTCAGATTCCTTCTCTCGCAGTTGAAGTGTACCTATGATACAAATTACAGACCTCTACATGCTTTGTAAGTAGGAAAACCTGCAAAATCGGCAGTGTATCAAATACTTGTTCTCCCCACTGTATGACATAACATTGAAGGTTGTGCAATGGAACAAGAATATTTAGACTTAGGGATGCCACCCGTTAGATAAAATACCAAACGGTTCAGTATTTAATAAACGTTTTGTTTTCAAAATGATAGTTTCCGGATTCGACCATATTAATGAGCAAAGGCTCGTATTTCTGCATGTTATTATGTTATAATTAAGTCTGATTTGATAGAGCAGTCTGACTGAGCAGCAGCAGGCCCGTAATCAGTCATTCAAACAGCACTTTCGTGAGTTTTGCCAGCAGCTCTTCGCAAGCACAGCACAGTTTATGACTTCAAGCCTATCAGTCTAATGGCTGGTGTAACCAATGTGAAATGGCTAGCTAGTTAGCTGGGTGTGCGCTAATACTGTTTCAAACGTCACTCGCTTTTAGATTTGGAGTAGTTATTCCCCTTGCGCTGCAAGTGCTGTGGCTTTTGTGGAGCGATGGGTAGCGCTGCTTCGAGTGTGGCTGTTGTTGATGTGTTCCTGGTTCGAGCCCAGGTAGGAGCGAGGAGGGGGACGGAAGCTATACTGTTACACTGGCAATACTATAGTGCCTATAAGAACATCCAATAGTCAAAGGTATATGAAATACAAATGGTATAGAGAGAAATAGTCCTATAAATACTATATTAACTACAACCTAAAACTTCTTACCTGGGAATATTGAAGACTCATGTTAAAAGGAACCACCAACTTTCATATGTTCTCATGTTCTGAGCAAGGAACTTAAGTGTTAGCTTTTTAACATTTTTACATGGAGAAGAAAGTAAAATGTGCCAACACTTTGTTTTTGCATTATTTAAACCAAATTGAACATGTTTCATTATTTATTTGAGGCTAAATTGATTTTATTGATGTATTATATTAAGTTAAAATAAGTGTTCATTCAGTATTGTTGTAATTGTCATTACTACAAATAAATAAATGAAATTTAAAAAAATGTTTCAATAAATATTTTAAAAAATCTGCCGATTAATCGGTATCGGCTTTTTTGGTCCTCCAATAATTGGTATCGGTATCGGCGTTGAAAAATCATAAACGGTCGACCTCTAGTCTACACCCTTACAATGAGGACTCAACAGAATCAACAACCACTACATAATAAAAAACAGTTGTTTTGTGAGAAGTTCACAGTTAGCCATTGTTATGTCAATGCCAGATGAAAAGTACCAGTGGCCTGGCTTTGTCCCCAAGGGAGAGGAGGTCTGCAGGAGCCATGGCCCAATGACACACGGGTGAAACAGAACCAGTAGACGGAGCATTTGGGGTGAAATACCTGGATAAATCCTGGATGGAAATTCATCACCCAGACCTAGATACTGCTGGCTGGCCCTGCTACATCACCCAGACCTAGATACTGCTGTCGCCCTGCTACATCACCCAGACCTAGATACTGCTGGCTGGCCCTGCTACATCACCCAGACCTAGATACTGCTGTCGCCCTGCTACATCACCCAGACCTATATACTGCTGTCTGGCCCTGCTCATCACCCAGACCTAGATACTGCTGGCTGGCCCTGCTCATCACCCAGACCTAGATACTGCTGGCTGGCCCTGCTCATCACCCAGACCTAGATACTGCTGTCGCCCTGCTACATCACCCAGACCTAGATACTGCTGTCGCCCTGCTACATCACCCAGACCTAGATACTGCTGTCGCCCTGCTACATCACCCAGACCTAGATACTGCTGACTGGCCCTGCTCATCACCCAGACCTAGATACTGATGGCTGAACCTGCTGGCTGACCCTGCTACATCACCCAGCACAGATGCTGATTTGAAACTGTCCTGGGCTACATCTGATTTGATACTGTCCTGGGCTACATTTGATTTGATTTGAAACTGTCCTGGGCTACATCTGATTTGATACTGTCCTGGGCTACATTTGATTTGATTTGCAACTGTCCTGGGCTACATTTGATTTGATTTGCAACTGTCCTGGGCTACATTTGATTTGATTTGCAACTGTCCTGGGCTACATTTGATTTGATTTGCAACTGTCCTGGGCTACATTTGATTTGATTTGCAACTGTCCTGGGCTACATTTGATTTGATTTGCAACTGTCCTGGGCTACATTTGATTTGATTTGCAACTGTCCTGGGCTACATTTGATTTGAAACTGTCCTGGGCTACATTTGATTTGAAACTGTCCTGGGCTACATTTGATGTCCTGGGCTACATTTGATTTGAAACTGTCCTGGGCTACATTTGATTTGAAACTGTCCTACATTTGATTTGAAACTGTCCTGGGCTACATTTGATTTGAAACTGTCCTGGGCTACATTTGATTTGAAACTGTCCTGGGCTACATTTGATTTGAAACTGTCCTTTGATTTGAATCTGTCTACATTTGATTTGAATCTGTCCAGGGCTACATTTGATTTGAAACTGTCCTGGGCTACATTTGATTTGAAACTGTCCTGGGCTACATTTGATTTGAAACTGTCCTGGGCTACATTTGATTTGATTTGAACTGTCCTGGGCTACATTTGATTTGAAACTGTCCTGGGCTACATTTGATTTGATTTGATTTGAAACTCCTGGGCTACATTTGATTTGATTTGGCTGTCCTGCTACATTTGATTTGAAACTGTCCTGGGCTACTTTGGATTTGCTACATTTGATTTGAAACTGTCCCAGGGCTACATTTGATTTGAAACTGTCCTGGGCTACATTTGATTTGAAACTCCTGGGCTACATTTGATTTGAAACCCTGGGCTACATATTTGATGTCCTGGGCTACTGATTTGAAACTGTCCTGGGCTACATTTGATTTGAAACTGTCCTGGGCTACATTTGATTTGAAACTGTCCTGGGCTACATTTGATTTGAAACTGTCCTACATTTGATTTGAAACTGTCTACATTTGATTTGAAACTGTCCTGGGCTACATTTGATTTGAAACTGTCCCTGGGCTACATTTGATTTGAAACTGTCCTGGGCTACATTTGATTTGAAACTGTCCTGGGCTACATTTGATTTGAAACTGTCCTGGGCTACATTTGATTTGAAACTGTCCTGGGCTACATTTGATTTGAAACTGTCCTGGGCTACATTTGATTTGAAACTGTCCTGGGCTACATTTGATTTGAAACTGTCCTGGGCTACATTTGATTTGAAACTGTCCTGGGCTACATGATTTGAAACTGTCCTGGGCTACATTTGATTTGAATCTGTCCTGGGCTACATTTGATTTGAAACTGTCCTGGGCTACATTTGATTTGAAACTGTCCTGGGCTACATTTGATTTGAAACATTTGATTTGAAACCTGGGCTACATTTGATTTGAAACTGTCCTGGGCTACATATTTGAAACTGTCCTGGGCTACATTTGATTTGAAACTGTCCTGGGCTACATTTGATTTGAAACTGTCCTGGGCTACATTTGATTTGAAACTGTCCTGGGCTGAAAACTGTCCTGGGCTACATTTGATTTGAAACTGTCCTGGGCTACATTTGATTTGAAACTGTCCTGGGCTACATTTGATTTGAAACTGTCCTGGGCTACATTTGATTTGAAACTGTCTGTCTGGGCTACATTTGATTTGAAACTGTCCTGGGCTACATTTGATTTGATTTGAATCCCTGGGCTACATTTGATTTGAAACTGTCCTGGGCTACATTTGATTTGAAACTGTCCTGGGCTACATTTGATTTGAATCTGTCCTGGGCTACATTTGATTTGAATCTGTCCTGGGCTACATTTGATTTGAAACTGTCCTGGGCTACATTTGATTTGAAACTGTCCTGGGCTACATTTGATTTGAAACTGTCCTGGGCTACATTTGATTTGAAACTGTCCTGGGCTACATTTGATTTGAAACTGTTGATTTGAAACTGCCCATTTGATTTGAAACTGTCCTGGGCTACATTTGATTTGAAACTGTCCTGGGCTACATTTGATTTGAAACTGTCCTGGGCTACATTTGATTTGAATCTGTCCTGTCATTTGATTTGAAACTGTCCTGGGCTACATTTGATTTGAAACTGTCCTGGGCTACATTTGATTTGAAACTGTCTGGGCTACATTTGATTTGAAACTGTCCTGGGCTACATTTGATTTGAAACTTTGAAAAAACTGTCCTGGGCTACATTTGATTTGAAACTGTCCTGGGCTACATTTGATTTGAAACTGTCCTGGGCTACATTTGATTTGAATCTGTCCTGGGCTACATTTGATTTGAAACTGTCCTGGGCTACATTTGATTTGAAACTGTCCTGGGCTACATTTGATTTGATTTGAATCTGTCCTGGGCTACATTTGATTTGAAACTGTCCTGGGCTACATTTGATTTGAAACTGTCCTGGGCTACATTTGATTTGAAACTGTCCTGGGCTACATTTGATTTGAAACTGTCCTGGGCTACATTTGATGTCCTGGGCTACATTTGATTTGAAACTGTCCTGGGCTACATTTGATTTGAAACTGTCCTGGGCTACATTTGATTTGAATCTGTCTACACATTTGATTTGAATCTGTCCTGGGCTACATTTGATTTGAAACTGTCCTGGGCTACATTTGATTTGAAACTGTCCTGGGCTACATTTGATTTGAAACTGTCCTGGGCTACATTTGATTTGAAACTGTCCTGGGCTACATTTGATTTGAAACTGTCCTGGGCTACATTTGATTTGAACTGTCCTGGGCTACATTTGATTTGAAACTGTCCTGGGCTACATTTGATTTGAATCTGTCCTGGGCTACATTTGATTTGAAACTGTCCTGGGCTACATTTGATTTGAAACTGTCCTGGGCTACATTTGATTTGAAACTGTCCTGGGCTACATTTGATTTGAATCTGTCCTGGGCTACATTTGATTTGAAACTGTCCTGGGCTACATTTGATTTGAAATCTGTCTGGGCTACATTTGATTTGTCCTGGGCTACATTTGATTTGAAACTGTCCTGGGCTACATTTGATTTGAAACTGTCCTGGGCTACATTTGATTTGAAACTGTCCTGGGCTACATTTGATTTGAAACTGTCCTGGGCTACATTTGATTTGAAACTGTCCTGGGCTAATTTGATTTGAAACTGTCCTGGGCTACATTTGATTTGAAACTGTCCTGGGCTACATTTGATTTGAAACTGTCCTGGGCTACATTTGATTTGAAACTGTCCTGGGCTACATTTGATTTGAAACTGTCCTGGGCTACATTTGATTTGAAACTGTCCTGGGCTACATTTGATTTGAAACTGTCCTGGGCTACATTTGATTTGAAACTGTCCTGGGCTACATTTGATTTGAAACTGTCCTGGAAACTGTCTGGGCTACATTTGATTTGAAACTGTCCTGGGCTACATTTGATTTGAAACTGTCCTGGGCTACATTTGATTTGAAACTGTCCTGGGCTACATTTGATTTGAAACTGTCCTGGGCTACATTTGATTTGAAACTGTCCTGGGCTACATTTGATTTGAAACTGTCCTGGGCTACATTTGATTTGAAACTGTCCTGGGCTACATTTGATTTGAAACTGTCCTGGGCTACATTTGATTTGAAACTGTCCTGGGCTACATTTGATTTGAAACTGTCCCGGGCTACATTTGATTTGAAACTGTCCTGGGCTACTGTCTGTCCCGGGCTACATTTGATTTGAAACTGTCCTGGGCTACATTTGATTTGAAACTGTCCTGGGCTACATTTGATTTGAATCTGTCCTGGGCTACATTTGATTTGAAACTGTCCTGGGCTACATTTGATTTGAAACTGTCCTGGGCTACATTTGATTTGATTTGAAACTGTCCTGGGCTACATTTGATTTGAAACTGTCCTGGGCTACATTTGATTTGATTTGAACTGTCCTGGGCTACATTTGATTTGAAACTGTCCTGGGCTACATTTGATTTGATTTGAAACTGTCCTGGGCTACATCTGATTTGATACTGTCCTGGGCTACATTTGATTTGATTTGAAACTGTCCTGGGCTACATTTGATTTGATTTGCAACTGTCCTGGGCTACATTTGATTTGATTTGAAACTGTCCTGGGCTACATTTGATTTGAAACTGTCCTGGGCTACATTTGATTTGAAACTGTCCTGGGCTACATTTGATTTGAAACTGTCCTGGGCTACATTTGATTTGAAACTGTGTCCTGGGCTACATTTGATTTGAAACTGTCCTGGGCTACATTTGATTTGAAACTGTCTACATTTGATTTGAAACTGTCCTGGGCTACATTTGATTTGAAACTGTCCTGGGCTACATTTGATTTGAAACTGTCCTGGGCTACATTTGATTTGAAACTGTCCTGGGCTACATTTGATTTGAAACTGTCCTGGGCTACATTTGATTTGAAACTGTCCTGGGCTACATTTGATTTGAAACTGTCCTGGGCTACATTTGATTTGAAACTGTCCTGGGCTACATTTGATTTGAAACTGTCCTGGGCTACATTTGATTTGAAACTGTCCTGGGCTACATTTGATTTGAAACTGTCCTGGGCTACATTTGATTTGAAACTGTCCTGGGCTACATTTGATTTGAAACTGTCCTGGGCTACATTTGATTTGAAACTGTCCTGGGCTACATTTGATTTGATTTGAAACTGTCCTGGGCTACATTTGATTTGAAACTGTCCTGGGCTACATTTGATTTGAAACTGTCCTGGGCTACATTTGATTTGAAACTGTCCTGGGCTACATTTGATTTGAAACTGTCCTGGGCTACATTTGATTTGAAACTGTCCTGGGCTACATTTGATTTGAATCTGTCCTGGGCTACATTTGATTTGAAACTGTCCTGGGCTACATTTGATTTGAAACTGTCCTGGGCTACATGATTTGAAACTGTCCTGGGCTACATTTGATTTGAAACTGTCCTGGGCTACATTTGATTTGAATCTGTCCTGGGCTACATTTGATTTGAAACTGTCCTGGGCTACATTTGATTTGAATCTGTCCTGGGCTACATTTGATTTGAAACTGTCCTGGGCTACATTTGATTTGAATCTGTCCTGGGCTGATTTGAAACTGTCCTGGGCTACATTTGATTTGAATCTGTCCTGGGCTATTTGATTTGAAACTTTGATTTGAAACTGTCTGGGCTACATTTGATTTGAACATTTGATTTGAAACTGTCCTGGGCTACATTTGATTTGAAACTGTCCTGGGCTACATTTGATTTGAAACTGTCCTGGGCTACATTTGATTTGAAACTGTCCTGGGCTACATTTGATTTGAAACTGTCCTGGGCTACATTTGATTTGAAACTGTCCTGGGCTACATTTGATTTGAATCTGTCCTGGGCTACATTTGATTTGAATCTGTCTGGGCTACATTTGATTTGAATCTGTCCTGATTTGAAACTGTCCTGGGCTACATTTGATTTGAAACTGTCCTGGGCTACATTTGATTTGAAACTGTCCTGGGCTACATTTGATTTGAAACTGTCCTGGGCTACATTTGATTTGAAACTGTCCTGGGCTACATTTGATTTGAAACTGTCCTGTCCTGGGCTACATTTGATTTGAAACTGTCCTGGGCTACATTTGATTTGAAACTGTCCTGGGCTACATTTGATTTGAATCTGTCCTGGGCTACATTTGATTTGAAACTGTCCTGGGCTACATTTGATTTGAATCTGTCCTGGGCTACATTTGATTTGAAACTGTCCTGGGCTACATTTGATTTGAATCTGTCCTGGGCTACATTTGATTTGAAACTGTCCTGGGCTACATTTGATTTGAAACTGTCCTGGGCTACAGTACGTCCTTAATGGGATGTCCATACAGTGCCTTCAGAAAGTATTCATACCCCTTGACGTATTCCACATTTTGCTTCGCTCCATTACATTTCTTTATTATCCTGAACAACTACCCAGTCCTTAACGATTACAAGCATTGGCAGGACAGAACCGCTGCCTCTGGTAAGACAAAGGGTGGCGGTCTGTGTCCATTTGTAAATAACAGCTGGTGCACAAAATGTAATATTAAGTAAGTCTCGAGGTTTTGCTCGCCTGAGCTAGAGTATCTCATGATAAGATGTAGACCACACTATTCACCAAGAGAGTTTATCTATATTTTTCGTAACTGTCTATTGCCATAAGCAAACAGGAAAACGCTCATCCAGAGGCGGCGCTCCTAGTGGCCGGGGACATTAATGCAGGGAAACATAAATCCATTTGACCTAATTTCTTCCAGCCTGTCACATGTGCAACAAGAGGAGAAATCAACTCTAGACCACCTTTACTCAACACAGAGATGAGTACGAAGCTCTCCCTCGTCCTCAAGTTGGCAAATCTGACCACAACTCTATCCTCCTGATTCCTGCTTACAAGCTAAAATTAAAGCAGGAAGCACCAGTGACTCGGTCAATATGGAGGTGGTCAGATGACGCAGATTGTTTTGCGAGCACAGACTGGAATATATTCCGGGATTCAGCCGATGGCATTGAGGAGTACACCACATCAGTCACCGGCTTCATCAATCAGTGCATTGATGACGTTGTCCTCACAGTGACCGTACGTACATACCCCAACCAGAAGCCATGGATTACAGGCAACATCCGCACTGAGCCAAAGGCTAGTCCCAAGGAATGGGACTTTTACCCGTAAGCTATAAGAAATCCCGCTATGCCCTCCGACGAACCATCAAACAGGCAAAGCATCAATACAGGACTAAAATTGAATCCTACTACACCGGCTCTGACACTCGTCGGATGTGGCAGGGCCAGAAAATTATTACAGACTACAAAGGGAAACCCAGCCGCGAGCTGCCCAGTGACACGAGCCTACCAGACGAGCCAAATTACTTCTATGCGCGCTTCGAGGCAAGCAACACTGAAGCATGCATGAGAGCACCAGGTGTTCTGGACGACTGTGTGATCACGCTCTCTGTAGCCGATTGTGAGTAAGACCTTTAAACAGTCAACATTCACAAGGCCACGGGACCAGACATATTACCAGGACGTGAACTGGCAACTGTCTTGACTGACATTTTCAACTTGTCTCTGGCCGAGTCTGTAACACCTACATGTTTCTAACAGATACCATAGTCACTGTGCCAAAGAACACCAAAGCAGAATTACTATCCCATTGTTTCCTCAAATGAAGTGTTTGATATACCATTTTGTAGCTCTGAGACTCTACTTTTATCTAATGTAAAAAAACAGAAATTCAAATTTGGCTACATAAGACCCTATCCAGGTGGTGTGTCACATGTGTTTCCCATGCCAATAAAAACCCATTGAATTGATTTGACAGAGAAATCCTGCCATGAAAACGCAGTAGGTGGGGAGGAGGAGAACACAGAGAGCATTCTGGGATAACAGCCTAGGATAGGAGTCAGTCCCAGCCAAAGCTTAGATCACAGAGCCAACTAAGTGGGTGCATTTGTTTGATCTAAATAATGGTCTCAAATGTGCAAAATATACCCACTCGGCAGGATGGGTAAGGTTAAACAAACGCACCTAATCACTGCCACAGCAGGTCTGAACAGTTTAGGACAGACAAGAGGATCTGCCCTTTGATTCACCATGAATAGCCTGAATAGCCTGTTTGTACTGTCTTGCAAACATTGTCGACCATAGGAGATTGGAGTTGGCAAGACAGCACAAACGGATCTGACACCAGGCTAGATACCATCATTATAGGATAGTGAGTGTTCAGCTTCCAGAAGTTTCTGATCAGATGGTACAGGAGAGAGGAGCTATAAACCAGGTCAGCAGGCAGACAGCAGGTAGACAGACAGACAACAAGTAGCAGGTAGACAGCAAGTAGCAGGTAGACAGCAAGTAGCAGGCAGACAGCAAGTAGCAGGCAGACTGCAAGCATCAGGCAGACAGCAAGTAACAGGCAGACAGCAAGCAGCAGGCAGACAGCAGGTAGACAGGCAGACAGCAAGTAGCAGGCAGACAGCAAGCAGCAGGCAGACAGCAGGTAGACAGGCAGACAGCAAGTAGCAGGCAGACAGCAAGTAGCAGGCAGACAGCAAGCAGCAGGCAGACAGCAAGCAGCAGGCAGACAGCAGGTAGACAGGCAGATAGCAAGCAGCAGGCAGACAGCAAGTAGCAGGCAGACAGCAGGTAGACAGGCATACAGCAGGTAGACAGGCAGACAGCAGGCAGCAAGCAGACAGACAGCAAGTAGCAGGCAGACATCAAGTAGCAGGCAGACAGACAGCAAGTAGCAGGCAGACAGCAAGTAGCAGGCAGACAGCAAGCAGCAGGCAGACAGCAGGTTGACAGGCATACAGCAGGTAGACAGGCAGACAGCAAGCAGCAGGCAGACAGACAGCAAGTAGCAGGCAGACAGCAAGTAGCAGACAGACAGCAAGCAGCAGGCAGACAGCAGGTTGACAGACAGACAGCAAGTAGAAGGCAGACAGCAAGTAGACAGACAGACAGCAAGTAGCAGGCAGACAGCAGGCAGACAGACAGCGGCAGGCAGGCAGGCAGCAGGCAGACAGACAGCCACAAGTCTCAACAGCTTGAAAATGAAAACCTTGAGAATTCCTGAGTCATCACTCCAGGCTCAACAGAGGGTGAGAAAGAGAGAGGAGAGAGAAAGAGAGAGGAGAGAGAAAGAGAGAGGAGAGAGAGAGAAAGAGAGAGAGAGAGAGAGAGAGAGAGAGAGAGAGAGAGAAAGAAAGAAGAGAGAAAGAAAGAGAGAGAGAGAAAGAGAGAGAGAGAGAAAGAGAGAGAGAGAAAGAGAGAGAGAGAGAAAGAGAGAGAGAGAGAGAGAGAAAGGGAGAGAGAAAGAGAGAGGGAGAGAGAGAGAGAGAGAGAGAGAGAGAGAAGGGAGAGAGAGAGAGAGAGAGAGAAAATGAGAGAGAAAGAGAGAGATGGAGAGAGGAGAGAGAGACAGAGAGAGGAGAGAGAGAAAGGGAGAGACAAAGGGAGAGAGAAAGGGAGAGAGAGAGAAAGAAAGAGAGAGAAAGAGAGAGAGAAAGGGAGAGCGAGAGAGAGAGAAAGGGAGAGCGAGAGCGAAAGAGAAAGGGAGACACAGAGAGAGGGAGAGAGAGAGAACGAGAGAGAGGGTGAAAAAAGGAAATCAATTCAGTACACTGACGTCCTCTGAACTGGTCTCTCACGGACCAGATTTCCACCGTGTGTGTGACCATCCTCACCTCTCTAGACAAAACCCATACTCTCTCTTTTTCTCTCTCTTTCCTATCTCTCCCATCCATCTCTTTCACAGATCATCAAACAACCTTTTCCCTTCCACCCCAGAAGATAATGAGAGGCCCCACTGAATTAAACATGAATTGGCCTTTTTTGTGATTGCGTTTCTCTCAAAATAACCCCCCCCCCCCTCAGTATCTGATGGTCTTTTAGGGTGGACAACTCACATCACATGACTACACATTAGACATTGCAAAAATGTATTGAAATCGCAATTCGCTCTAAGAACGGACCCGATGACAAAAAACTTTAGCATTTGGCAACAGTGCCGGCCACAGCCGGGGAAACTAAACCAAAAGCATGGATTGCCGTCATACCTCGTCTATAGAAATCAAATCAAATTTTATTTGTCACATACACATGGTTAGCAGATGTTAATGCGAGTGTAGTGAAATGCTTGTGCTTCCAGTTCCGACAATGCAGTAATAACCAACAAGTATTCTAACTAACAATTCCTAAACTACTGTCTTATATACAGTGTAAGGGGATAAAGAATATGTACATAAAGATATGAATGAGTGATGGTACAGAGCAGCATAGGCAAGATACAGTAGATGGTATCGAGTACAGTATATACATATGAGATGAGTATGTAAACAAAGTGGTATAGTTAAAGTGGCTAGTGATACATGCATTACATAAGGATGCAGTAGATGATATAGGGTACAGTATATACGTATGAGATGAGTATGTAAACAAAGTGGCATAGTTAAAGTGGCTAGCGATACATGCATTACATAAGGATGCAGTAGATGATATAGAGTACAGTATATACATATGCATATGAGATGAATAATGTAGGGTAAGTAACATTATATAAGGTAGCATTGTTTAAAGTGGCTAGTGATACATGCATTACATAAGGATGCCGTAGATGATAGGGCAAGACTGCTGAGAGCAGGGTTTCCTCAACAGGCAAGCCAGGCGGGTGATTTTATTTGGCGCCCCAAAGTTTTCTGAGTAAAAAAGAAAATTATAAATCTTTGTTGTTAGAGACAAATGACCATAAACGGACTAAAATCAGTAGTAAATCTGTTCCAAGTGTTCCTACGCGTAAAGAGAAGACATACACGTGATCGTATCCCAATGTTATCGAGGTTTGAAATCATTCTGTTTAGGTCAAATACTGTGTCCGTTTGAGATTATTGCGGTCAATTTGCAGTGTACAAATTATTTATTACTAAGTTCCCGAACCCCCCCTCGACCATCCGCTCACGACTGAATGGAATTTGGGGACCCCTGGGTTACAAAGTAATGAAACCAACGTGGCAGTAAGGAAACCAATGTGGCATTTGGGGGGACTATCCCTTTAAGAGGAATGACACTGACTGAGTTGTCCTCTGAACGACTGGTCTGGGCACCACCGCTAGGAAGACCAGTTTGGGCCGGAACTTGACCTCAGCTCACATCAGTTTCTCAGGTTACCGAGTCATCATCCGGAGATGGAGGATTTTGGCTCCTGCTGCCCTATATCCATCCATCAATATATCCATCAATATATCCATCCATCAATATATCCATCCATCAATATATCCATCCATCAATATATCCATCCATCAATATATCCATCAATATATCCATCCATATATCTATATATCCATCAATATATCCATCCATATATCAATATATCCATCCATCAATATATCCATCAATATATCCATCCATATATCAATATATCCATCCATCAATATATCCATCAATATATCCATCCATCAATATATCCATCCATCAATATATCCATCCATCAATATATCCATCAATATATCCATCCATATATCAATATATCCTTCCATCAATATATCCATCCATCAATATATCCATCCATATATCAATATATCCATCCATCAATATATCCATCAATATATCAATATATCCATCCATCAATATATCCATCCATATATCAATATATCCATCCATCAATATATCCATCCATCAATATATCCATCCATATATCCATCAATATATCAATATATCCATCCATCAATATATCCATCCATATATCAATATATCCATCCATCAATATATCCATCCATCAATATATCCATCCATATATCCATCCATATATCAATATATCCATCCATCAATATATCCATCAATATATCCATCCATCAATATATCCATCAATATATCCATCCATCAATATATCCATCCATCAATATATCCATCAATATATCCATCAATATATCCATCAATATATCCATCAATATATCCATCCATATATCCATCCATATATCCATCCATATATCCATCAATATATCCATCCATCCATCAATATATCCATCCATCCATATATCCATCAATATATCCATCCATCCATCAATATATCAATATACCCATCCATATAGCAATATATCCATTAATATATCCATCAATATATCCATCCATCAATATATCCATCCATCAATATATCCATCCATCAATATATCCATCCATCAATATATCCATCCATCAATATATCCATCCATATATCCATCCATCCATCCATCCATCAATATATCAATATATCCATCCATCCATCCATCAATATATCCATCCATCCATCCATCAATATATCAATATATCCATCAATATATCCATCAATATATCAATATATCCATCCATCCATCAATATATCAATATATCCATCCATATATCAATATATCCATCAATATATCCATCCATATATCAATATATCCATCCATATATCAATATATCCATCAATATATCCATCCATATATCAATATCTCCATCCATATATCAATATATCCATCAATATATCCATCAATATATCCATCAATATATCCATCCATCAATATATCCATCAATATATCCATCAATATATCCATCCATCAATATATCCATCAATATATCCATCCATCAATATATCCATCAATATATCAATCCATCCATATATCCATCAATATATCAATATATCCATCAATATATCAATATATCCATCCATATATCAACATATCCATCAATATATCCATCAATATATCAATATATCCATCCATATATAAAATATATCCATCAATATATCCATCCATATATCAATATATCCATCCATATATCAATATATCCATCAATATATCCATCAATATATCCATCAATATATCCATCCATCAATATATCCATCAATATATCCATCCATCAATATATCCATCAATATATCCATCCATCCATATATACATCAATATATCAATCCATCCATCAATATATCAATATATCCATCCATTCATATATCCATCAATATATCAATATATCCATCCATCCATATATCCATCAATATATCAATATATCCATCCATCAATATATCCATCAATATATCCATCCATCCATTCATATATCCATCAATATATCCATCCATCCATCAATATCCATCCATATATCCATCCATCAATATATCCATCAATATATCCATCCATCCATCAATATATCCATCCATATATCAATAAATATATCCATCCATATATCCATCAATATATCCATCCATCCATCAATATATCCATCCATCCATATATCCACCAATATATCCATCCATATATCCATCAATATATCCATCCATATATCCATCAATATATCCATCAATATATCCATCCATATATCCATCCATCAATATATCCATCAATATATCCATCCATCCATATATCCATCCATATATCCATCCATCCATATATCCATCCATCCATCAATATATCCATCCATACATCAATATATCCATCAATATATCCATCCATCAAGATATCCATCAATATATCCATACATCCATCAATATATCCATCCATCAATATATCCATCAATATATCCATCAATATATCCATCAATATATCCATCCGTCCATCAATATATCCATCCATCAATATATCCATCCATCCATCAATATATCCATCCATCCATCAATATATCCATCCATCCATCCATCAATATATCCATCAATATATCCATCCATCCATCAATATATCCATCCATCTATATATCCATCCATCAATATATCCATCAATATATCCATCCATCCATCAATATATCCATCAATATATCCATCCATCCATCAATATATCCATCCATCTATATATCCATCCATCAATATATCCATCAATATATCCATCCATCCATCAATATATCCATCAATATATCCATCCATCCATCCATCAATATATCCATCCATCCATCCATCCATCAATATATCCATCCATATATTCATCAATATCCATCAATATATCCATCCATATATCCATCAATATATCCATCCATCCATCAATATATCCATCCGTCCATCCATCAATATATCCATCCATATATCCATCCATCCATCAATATATCCATCAATATATCCATCCATCCATCCATCAATATATCCATCCATATATTCATCAATATCCATCAATATATCCATCCATCCATCCATCAATATATCCATCCATATATCCATCCATATATCCATCAATATCCATCAATATATCCATCCATATATCCATCAATATATCCATCCATATATCCATCCATATATCCATCAATATATCAATCAATATATCCATCCATATATCCATCCATCCATCAATATATCCATCCATCAATATCCATCCATATATCCATCCATCCATCAATATATCCATCAATATATCCATCCATCAATATATCCATCAATACATCAATATATCCATCCATACATCAATATATCCATCCATACATCAATATATCCATCAATATATCCATCAAGATATCCATCCATCAATATATCCATCCATCCATCAATATATCCATCAATATATCCATCAATATATCCATCCATCCATCAATATATCCATCCATCCATCAATATGTCCATCCATCCATCAATATGTCCATCCATCCGTCCATCCATCCATCAATATGTCCATCCATCCGTCCGTCCATCCATCAATATATCCATCCATCTATCTATCCATCCGTACAATGGGGCAAAAAAGTATTGTCAGCCACCAATTGTGCAAGTTCTCCCACTTAAAAAGATGAGGCCTGTAATTTTCATCATAGGTACACTTCAACTATGACAGACAAAATTAGAAAAAAAAATCATATATCCATCCATATATCCATCCATCCATAGATCCATCCATCAATCAATATATCCATCAATATATCATCAATATATCTGTCCACGACAGGGTTAGCAGCAACATGGGCTACAGAGCCCTCCACACAATAACATAGTAATATATATGTATCTGTCTCTCTCTGTCCCTGGTGTCTGGGGCTCTCTCTGTCCCTGGTGTCTGGGTCTCTCTCTGTCCCTGGTCTCTCTCTGGGTCTCTGTATCTCTCTCTCTCTGTCCCTGGGTCTCTCTCTCTGTCCCTGGGTCTCTCTCTCTGTCTCTCTGTATCTCTCTCTCTGTCCCTGGGTCTGTCTCTGTCCCTGGTCTAAGGGTCTCCCTCTGTCCCTGGTGTCTGGGTCTCTCTCTGTCCCTGGTGTCTCTCTCTGTCTCTGGGTCTCTCTCGGTCTCTGGTCTATGGGTCTCTCTCTGTCCCTGGTTTATGGGTCTCTCTCTGTTCCTGGTGTCTGGGTCTCTCTCTGTTTCTGGGTCTATGTATCTCTCTCTCTGTCCCTGGTGTCTGGGTCTCTGTCACTGGTCTCTCTCTGTCTCTGGGTCTCTGTGTCTCTCTCTCTGTCCCTGGTGTCTGGGTCTCTCTCTGTCTCTGGGTCTCTGTATCTCTCTCTGTCCCTGGTGTCTGGGTCTCTCTCTGTCTCTGGGTCTCTGTATCTCTCTCTGTCTCTGGGTCTCTGTATCTCTCTCTGTCTCTGGGTCTCTGTATCTCTCTCTGTCCCTGGTGTCTGGGTCTCTCTCTGTCTCTGGGTCTCTGTATCTCTCTCTGTCTCTGGGTCTCTGTATCTCTCTCTGTCCCTGGTGTCTGGGTCTCTCTCTGTCTCTGGGTCTCTGTATCTCTCTCTGTCTCTGGGTCTCTGTATCTCTCTCTGTCTCTGGGTCTCTGTATCTCTCTCTGTCCCTGGTGTCTGGGTCTCTCTCTGTCTCTGGGTCTCTGTATCTCTCTCTGTCTCTGGGTCTCTGTATCTCTCTCTGTCTCTGGGTCTCTGTATCTCTCTCTGTCTCTGGGTCTCTGTATCTCTCTGTCTCTGTATCTCTCTCTGTCTCTGGGTCTCTGTATCTCTCTCTGTCTCTGGGTCTCTGTATCTCTCTCTGTCTCTGTATCTCTCTCCGTCTCTGTATCTCTCTCCGTCTCTGTATCTCTCTCCGTATCTCTCTCTGTCTCGGTCTCTCTCTGTCTCGGTCTGTCTCTGTCTCGGTCTGTCTCTGGGTCTCTCTCTGTCTCTGGGTCTCTCTCTGTCTCTGGGTCTCTCTCTGTCTCTGGGTCTCTCTCTGTCTCTGGGTCTCTCTCTGTCTCTGGGTCTCTCTCTGTCTCTGGGTCTCTCTCTGTCTCTGGGTCTCTCTCTGTCTCTGGGTCTCTCTCTGTCTCTGGTCTATGGGTCTCTCTCTCTGTCTCTGGTCTATGGGTCTCTCTCTCTGTCCCTGGTCTATGGGTCTCTCTCTCTGTCCCTGGTCTATGGGCCTCTCTCTGTCCCTGGTCTATGGGCCTCTCTCTGTCCCTGGTCTATGGGCCTCTCTCTGTCCCTGGTCTATGGGCCTCTCTCTGTCCCTGGGTCTCTCTCTGTCCCTGGTCTATGGGTCTCTCTCTGTCCCTGGTCTATGGGTCTCTCTGTCCCTAGGTCTCTCTCTGTCCCTGGTCTATGGGTCTCTCTGTCCCTAGGTCTCTCTCTGTCCCTGGCCTATGGGTCTCTCTCTGTCCCTGGCCTATGGGTCTCTCACTGTCCCTGGTCTATGGGTCTCTCTCTGTCCCTGGTCTATGGGCCTCTCTCTGTCCCTGGTCTATGGGCCTCTCTCTGTCCCTGGTCTATGGGCCTCTCTCTGTCCCTGGTCTATGGGTCTCTCTGTCCCTAGGTCTCTCTCTGTCCCTGGTCTATGGGTCTCTCTCTGTCCCTGGTCTATGGGTCTCTCTCTGTCCCTGGTCTATGGGCCTCTCTCTGTCCCTGGTCTATGGGCCTCTCTCTGTCCCTGGTCTATGGGTCTCTCTCTCTGTCCCTGGTCTATGGGCCTCTCTCTGTCCCTGGTCTATGGGTCTCTCTGTCCCTAGGTCTCTCTCTGTCCCTGGTCTATGGGTCTCTCTCTGTCCCTGGTCTATGGGTCTCTCTCTGTCCCTGGTCTATGGGCCTCTCTCTGTCCCTGGTCTATGGGCCTCTCTGTCCCTAGGTCTCTCTCTGTCCCTGGTCTATGGGTCTCTCTCTGTCCCTTGTCTATGGGTCTCTCTCTGTCCCTGGTCTATGGGCCTCTCTCTGTCCCTGGTCTATGGGTCTCTCTGTCCCTAGGTCTCTCTCTGTCCCTGGTCTATGGGTCTCTCTCTGTCCCTTGTCTATGGGTCTCTCTCTGTCCCTGGTCTATGGGTCTCTCTCTGTCCCTGGTCTATGGGTCTCTCTCTGTCCCTGGTCTATGGGTCTCTGTCTGTCCCTGGCCTATGGGTCTCTCTCTGTCCCTGGCCTATGGGTCTCTCACTGTCCCTGGTCTATGGGTCTCTCTCTGTCCCTGGTGATAATGTGTGTTAAGTCATGAAAAAAGAGCACACAGAGTTCCTAAAAGGGCACACAGAGTTCTCACTGTCCCTTTCCCTGTCCATCTCTCACTCTGTCCGTCTCTCTACCTCTCCCCGTCCCTCTCCCCGTCCCACTCCCCATCTTTGTCCTTCTCCCCGTCCCTCTCCCGTCCCGGTCCCTCTCCCCGTCCCGGTCCCTCTCCCCGTCTCGGTCCCAGTCTTTGTCCCTGTCCCCGTCTTTGTCCCTCTCCCCTTCCCCCGTCTTTGTCCCTCTCCCCTTCCCTGTCCCCGTCTTTGTCCCTCTCCCTGTCGCTGTCCCTCTCCCGTCCCACTCCCCGTCTTTGTCCCTCTCCCTGTCCCGATGTATGCTATGCCAGACCCACACTGAAACCGAAGAGGGAGACATGACAACAGATTCCTTCTATTTAAATCGCCCCCCCCCCCTCATGCCCCTCTCTGAGAGCTGTGGCTGGTTCGGGCAGGGTGGTTACGGGGGGGGGGGGGACCTCCACACTGGTCAGGGTCGGTGGTACTCTAGTGTAATCAGAAACACCCTCTGGATGCCATAACAGACATGCCATTCCAATGGGGAGTACAGTACATCTCACTGTGGTGGGAGGAGCATGGCCTACCTCCTCTGCTTGGTAAACAGTACATCACACTGTGGTGGGAGGAGCATGGCCTACCTCCTCTGCTTGGTAAACAGTACATCACACTGTGGTGGGAGGGGCATGGCCTACCTCCTCTGCTTGGTAAACAGTACATCACACTGTGGTGGGAGGAGCATGGCCTACCTCCTCTGCTTGGTAAACAGTATGTCTCACTGTGGTGGGAGGAGCATGGCCTACCTCCTCTGCTTGGTAAACAGTACATCACACTGTGGTGGGAGGAGCATGGCCTACCTCCTCTGCTTGGTAAACATTACATCACACTGTGGTGGGAGGAGCATGGCCTACCTCCTCTGCTTGGTAAACAGTACATCACACTGTGGTGGGAGGGGCATGGCCTACCTCCTCTGCTTGGTAAACAGTACATCACACTGTGGTGGGAGGAGCATGGCCTACCTCCTCTGCTTGGTAAACAGTACATCACACTGTGGTGGGAGGAGCATGGCCTACCTCCTCTGCTTGGTAAACAGTACATCTCACTGTGGTGGGAGGAGCATGGCCTACCTCCTCTGCTTGGTAAACAGTACATCACACTGTGGTGGGAGGAGCATGGCTTACCTCCTCTGCTTGGTAAACAGTACATCTCACTGTGGTGGGAGGAGCATGGCCTACCTCCTCTGCTTGGTAAACAGTACATCACACTGTGGTGGGAGGAGCATGGCCTACCTCCTCTGCTTGGTAAACAGTACATCTCACTGTGGTGGGAGGAGCATGGCCTACCTCCTCTGCTTGGTAAACAGTACATCACACTGTGGTGGGAGGAGCATGGCCTACCTCCTCTGCTTGGTAAACATTACATCACACTGTGGTGGGAGGAGCATGGCCTACCTCCTCTGCTTGGTAAACAGTACATCACACTGTGGTGGGAGGGGCATGGCCTACCTCCTCTGCTTGGTAAACAGTACATCACACTGTGGTGGGAGGAGCATGGCCTACCTCCTCTGCTTGGTAAACAGTATGTCTCACTGTGGTGGGAGGAGCATGGCCTACCTCCTCTGCTTGGTAAACAGTACATCACACTGTGGTGGGAGGAGCATGGCCTACCTCCTCTGCTTGGTAAACATTACATCACACTGTGGTGGGAGGAGCATGGCCTACCTCCTCTGCTTGGTAAACAGTACATCACACTGTGGTGGGAGGGGCATGGCCTACCTCCTCTGCTTGGTAAACAGTACATCACACTGTGGTGGGAGGAGCATGGCCTACCTCCTCTGCTTGGTAAACAGTACATCACACTGTGGTGGGAGGAGCATGGCCTACCTCCTCTGCTTGGTAAACAGTACATCTCACTGTGGTGGGAGGAGCATGGCCTACCTCCTCTGCTTGGTAAACAGTACATCACACTGTGGTGGGAGGAGCATGGCTTACCTCCTCTGCTTGGTAAACAGTACATCTCACTGTGGTGGGAGGAGCATGGCCTACCTCCTCTGCTTGGTAAACAGTACATCACACTGTGGTGGGAGGAGCATGGCCTACCTCCTCTGCTTGGTAAACAGTACATCACACTGTGGTGGGAGGAGCATGGCCTACCTCCTCTGCTTGGTAAACAGTACATCACACTGTGGTGGGAGGAGCATGGCCTACCTCCTCTGCTTGGTAAACAGTACATCTCACTGTGGTGGGAGGAGCATGGTCTACCTCCTCTGCTTGGTAAACAGTACATCACACTGTGGTGGGAGGAGCATGGCCTACCTCCTCTGCTTGGTAAACAGTACATCACACTGTGGTGGGAGGAGCATGGCCTACCTCCTCTGCTTGGTAAACAGTACATCTCACTGTGGTGGGAGGAGCATGGCCTACCTCCTCTGCTTGGTAAACAGTACATCACACTGTGGTGGGAGGAACATGGCCTACCTCCTCTGCTTGGTAAACAGTACATCACACTGTGGTGGGAGGAACATGGCCTACCTCCTCTGCTTGGTAAACAGTACATCACACTGTGGTGGGAGGAACATGGCCTACCTCCTCTGCTTGGTAAACAGTACATCACACTGTGGTGGGAGGAACATGGCCTACCTCCTCTGCTTGGTAAACAGTACATCACACTGTGGTGGGAGGAACATGGCCTACCTCCTCTGCTTGGTAAACAGTACATCTCACTGTGGTGGGAGGAGCATGGCCTACCTCCTCTGCTTGGTAAACAGTACATCACACTGTGGTGGGAGGCGCATGGCCTACCTCCTCTGCTTGGTAAACAGTACATCTCACTGTGGTGGGAGGAGCATGGCCTACCTCCTCTGCTTGGTAAACAGTACATCACACTGTGGTGGGAGGAGCATGGCCTACCTCCTCTGCTTGGTAAACAGTACATCACACTGTGGTGGGAGGAGCATGGCCTACCTCCTCTGCTTGGTAAACAGTACATCTCACTGTGGTGGGAGGAGCATGGCCTACCTCCTCTGCTTGGTAAACAGTATGTCTCACTGTGGTGGGAGGAGCATGGCCTACCTCCTCTGCTTGGTAAACAGTACATCACACTGTGGTGGGAGGAGCATGGCCTACCTCCTCTGCTTGGTAAACAGCACATCTAGACTGTGGTGGGAGGAGCATGGCCTACCTCCTCTGCTTGGTAAACAGTACATCTCACTGTGGTGGGGGGAGCATGGCCTACCTCCTCTGCTTGGTAAACAGTACATCTAGACTGTGGTGGGAGGAGCATGGCCTACCTCCTCTGCTTGGTAAACAGTACATCTCACTGTGGTGGGAGGAGCATGGCCTACCTCCTCTGCTTGGTAAACAGTACATCACACTGTGGTGGGAGGAACATGGCCTACCTCCTCTGCTTGGTAAACAGTACATCTCACTGTGGTGGGAGGAGCATGGCCTACCTCCTCTGCTTGGTAAACAGTACATCACACTGTGGTGGGAGGAGCATGGCCTACCTCCTCTGCTTGGTAAACAGTACATCTCACTGTGGTGGGGGGAGCATGGCCTACCTCCTCTGCTTGGTAAACAGTACATCTAGACTGTGGTGGGAGGAGCATGGCCTACCTCCTCTGCTTGGTAAACAGTACATCTCACTGTGGTGGGAGGAGCATGGCCTACCTCCTCTGCTTGGTAAACAGTACATCACACTGTGGTGGGAGGAACATGGCCTACCTCCTCTGCTTGGTAAACAGTACATCACACTGTGGTGGGAGGAACATGGCCTACCTCCTCTGCTTGGTAAACAGTACATCACACTGTGGTGGGAGGAACATGGCCTACCTCCTCTGCTTGGTAAACAGTACATCTCACTGTGGTGGGAGGAGCATGGCCTACCTCCTCTGCTTGGTAAACAGTACATCACACTGTGGTGGGAGGCGCATGGCCTACCTCCTCTGCTTGGTAAACAGTACATCTCACTGTGGTGGGAGGAGCATGGCCTACCTCCTCTGCTTGGTAAACAGCACATCACACTGTGGTGGGAGGAGCATGGCCTACCTCCTCTGCTTGGTAAACAGCACGACTAAAACAGGCCTTCAGACACCAACCTGTCTTAGACTGACACCAGAGTAGAGAGTTACAGAAAGTCGGAAGCCTGCTCTCCAGAGACTGACTACAACTCCCTGTTGCTAGCTAATTTGTCCTATTTAGCTAGCTTGCTGTTGCTAGCTAATTTGTCCTATTTAGCTAGTTTGCTGTTGCTAGCTAATTGGTCCTATTTAGCTAGCTTGCTGTTGCTAGCTAATTTGTCCTATTTAGCTAGCTTGCTGTTGCTAGCTAATTTGTCCTATTTAGCTAGTTTGCTGTTGCTAGCTAATTTGTCCTATTTAGCTAGCTTGCTGTTGCTCGCTAACTTGTCCTGGGATATAAACATTGAGTTGTTATTTTACCTGAAATGCACAAGGTCCTCTACTCCGACAATTAATCCACACATTAAACGGTCAACCGAATCGTTTCTAGTCATCTCTCTTCCTTCCAGGCTTTTTCTCCTCTGGACTTTATATTGCAATTGGCAACTTTCATAAATTAGGTGCATTACCTCCACCGACCTCGTTCGTCTTTCAGTCACCCACGTGGGTATAACCAATGAGGAGAAGGCACGTGGGTATAACCAATGAGGAGAAGGCACGTGGGTATAACCAATGAGGAGAAGGCACGTGGGTACCTGCTTCTATAAACCAATAAAGGAGATGGGAGAGGCAGGATTTGCACACTGTGTTCAGGTTCACAAATAGAACTGACTTCTATTTTAAGCCCTTGGCAATGCAGACGCTCGTTGGGGCTGCGAGCAGTGTGGGTGCAATAATTGAATAATGTAGATTTCTAAAGTTATTTTGCAATGCGAGCGGTGCAGTCAAGTCTGTTAGTCTCTGGGTACACAGACAGAGGCAGGCAGGCACTTGGGAGAGGAGAGGAGAGAGCTGCCATCCCTCGCTCCTTCATAAGTTATTCACCTCTGTTCTGGATGGAGGAAGGGACAGAGGCAGGCACTGGGGAGAGGAGAGGAGAGGAGAGCTGCCATCCCTCGCTCCTTCATAAGTTATTCACCTCTGTTCTGGATGGAGGAAGGGACAGAGGCAGGCACTGGGGAGAGGAGGAGAGGAGAGGAGAGGAGAGGAGAGCTGCCATCCCTCGCTCCTTCATAAGTTATTCACCTCTGTTCTGGATGGATGAAGGGACAGAGGCAGGCACTGGGGAGAGGAGAGGAGCGGCGGGGAGGAGAGGAGAGGAGAGGAGAGGAGAGGAGAGGAGAGGAGAGGAGAGGAGAGGAGAGGAGAGGAGAGGAGAGGAGAGGAGAGGAGAGGAGAGGAGAGGAGAGGAGAGGAGAGCTGCCAGAAAGGCAGTAAGCAGCAGCAGTCTGTGTGTTCGGCTCTTTCCCTGTTGGCTTGGCCCTCTCTGATCTAACACCTCCCACCGAGAGACAAACTCTGGCTACTTCCCAAATGGCACCCTATCCCCTACGTCGTGCACTTCTTTTGACCAGAGCCCTATTTCATTGGGCACCCTGCTCCATAGGGCTCTGGTCCAAAAGTAGTGCACTATGTAGGGAATAGAGTGCCATTTGGGATGCAGGACCTGAGGCACAGACAGGATGGGCCAAAAGCTTGGTCATCACCACCGCAGTACAGGAAACTGCACTGGACAGGGAAATGGGCATCCTGCAGGCTGCTGAGTGTGACATCTATCGGGGGTCAAATTGAACTGAAACGGACGCACTGAAACGGAGGCGCTGAAACGGAGGCGCTGAAACGGAGGCGCTGAAACGGAGACGCTGAAACGGAGGCGCTGAAACGGAGGCGCTGAAACGGAGGCGCTGAAACGGAGGCGCTGAAACGGAGACGCTGAAACGGAGACGCTGAAACGGAGGCGCTGAAACGGAGACGCTGAAACGGAGGCGCTGAAACGGGAGACGCTGAAACGGAGACGCTGAAACGGAGGCGCTGAAACGGAGGCGCTGAAACGGAGGCGCTGAAACGGAGGCGCTGAAACGGAACGGAGGCGCTGAAACGGAGGCGCTGAAACGGAGGCGCTGAAACGGAGGCGCTGAAACGGAGGCGCTGAAACGGAGGCGCTGAAACGGAGGCGCTGAAACGGAGGCGCTGAAACGGAGGCGCTGAAACGGAGGCGCTGAAACGGAGACGCTGAAACGGAGACGCTGAAACGGAGACGCTGAAACGGAGACACTGAAACGGAGGCACTGAAACGGAGGCACTGAAACGGAGGCACTGAAACGGAGGCACTGAAACGGAGACACTGAAACGGAGACACTGAAACGGAGGCACTGAAACAGCTTGCACTGAAACAGCTTGCACTGAAACGGCTTGCACTGACTTGAAAATTACCCGATTGAAAAAGAAAACCTGTAAGGTTACTCAACCAAAAAATGAATTATTATCTTGAGTTAAGATTTACCAGCAGAAAACATGTTGTTGAAAGTAACATTCACAGGGAAGATGTTAGGAGCAGGATCCAGAATGATGAAACACCCCAATGGCAACAATGGTAGGCAGACTTTAGACATCAGGTCCCCAATGGCAACAATAGCACATTAGACAGACATTAGGTTGCTGTAAAATGAGTTCCAGCTGAATCATTAAAATGTCTGCCTAGTGATAGAAGGTTAACGAGGTATGACTGGAAATCAGCGGGTTTTCATTAAGGATCTCTCTGTACTTTGCTCCGTTCATCTTTCCCTCGATCCTGACTAGTCTCCCAGTCCCTGCTGCTGAAAAACATCCCCACAGCATGATGCTGCCACCAACGTGCTTCACTGTAGGGATGGTGCCAGGTTTCCTCCAGATGTGAAGCTTGGCATTCAGGCCAAAGAGTTCAATCTTGGTATCATCAGACCAGAGAATCTTGTTTCTCATGGTCTGAGAGTCTTCAGGTGCCTTTTGGAAAAACTCCAGGCGGGCTGTCATGTGCCTTTTACTGAGGAGTGGCTTCCGTCTGACCACTCTACCATAAAGACCTGATTGGTGGAGTGCTGCAGAGATGGTTGTCCTTCTGGAAGATTCTTCCATCTCCACAGAGGAACTCTGGAGCTCTGTCAATTGAATTTACCACATGTGGACTCCAAACAAGTTGTAGAAACATCAAGGATGATCAATGGAAACAGGAAGCACCTGAGCTCAACTTAGAGTCTCATAGCAAAGGGTCTGAATACTTATTTAAATAAGTCATCTGTTTTTTTATTTGTAATAAATTTGCACAAATAAAAAAAATAGAAAAAACTATTTTCGTTTTGTCATTATGAGGTAGTTTGTGTATATTGATGATACATTTTTATTTATTTAATCGATTTTAGAATAAGGCTGTAACGTAACAAACTGTGGAAATAGTCACAGGATCTGAATACGTTCTGAATGTACTGTATAAACACTCTAAATAGGTCAGGAGACACACCGGGAGCCTAAGAAGGAACAAAAATTAATTATTATGGCTATATATTATTTATATTATTTCAAGGCCAAAGCCTACAAATAAATGCGTTTGCGAATGCTACACACTAGGCTGGTAGGGACATAAAGCGCTCAGCATGTCAAACAACATTTTGTTGTAATAAATCATTATCTAGTCTATAAATTGCTCATATAGGCTTTGATTTAGAATTAAATACAAAATTAAATGAAAAATGACATATTAGTGCCTTTTTGAAATTATCAATTTTTTTTTTTTTTTTTAGATAAAGGAGTCTGGCCAGGCTGTTACGGCTTTCTATGTGCGAAGAGTCGGACCAAAATGCGGCGTGTCGATTACGATCCATGTTTAATAAACAAACGTGAACACAAATCAATTACAAAAAACAACAAACACTATGAACGTAACGAAAACCGAAACAGCCTATACTGGTGTAAATAAACACAGAACAAGGACATCAGGACACTAAGGACAATCACCCACGAAACACTCAAAGAATATGGCTGCCTAAATATGGTTCCCAATCAGAGACAACGATAAACACCTGCCTCTGATTGAGAACCACTTCAGACAGCCATAGACTTAACTAGAACACCCCACTAAGCTACAATCCCAATACAAACACACCACATACAAAAGCCCATGCCACACCCTGGCCTGACCAAATAAATGAAGACAAACACAAAATAGTTCGACCAGGGCGTGACGCAGTCTGGGGTTTCAGACTCATGTGTTGATGCCTGGAGAGCAGGCCAGCAGTAGAGAACATCCTCTCCTCATTGGCAGAACCACTGGGGATGATAAACACCCTTTTGGCCACTATCCAGGCTAAATATATATATACACAGAAAACATTGCGTAGAGACGGCGACCCAGGCCCAAAACACACCAAGGGGTAGCAGGGGTAGCACTGAAACAAAGCCCAGGGAAATTTCCAGATGCGTTTGATATAATAATATATCAATCAAAACAGAAAGCTCATTGAACATGCCAGGCCTATTGGGTCAACATTAATGATGTCCTCTTGTTTAAGAATAATAGAATGAAAATGAACGAAACTTTTTAAGAGATCTGATTTTTAGTATATGAATACTTTGCTCCAATGATACACTTAGTTATCGACCCAGCTCGTTCCTTTCTGTTAGCATGTGCACAGAGCTAGTACACCATCGTGGTTATTTAGTTGTGGACATGACATCACCACCCTCCCTGTCTTGCTATTGGTCCTCATCTTTGTCTTGATCTTGATTTACCACCTGTGTGTTTTTATCAGTTTCTCTAAATGAACATTTTTAGTGAACCCCGTGACAGTAGTTAAAGCAAGGATCTATTAGCAGCACACAAGTAGACCACAGGTGCATGCTGGGCCGGGGCGTGCCCTGAGCGAGTGTAGTGAGCCGGGCGAGAAGTCCGGGGAATCTCACTCCAGTCAAATTGGGCACACTCCGTTCCAGCTCTGTGAGGGGTGTACCATGGTCAAGTTACCCCCTAGACGCTGATCATTGGTCAATTGTTTATTTTCCCCACGAATGGTTGAGGTTAGGATTGGGGGAAGGGAAGCTGGTCCTAGATCTGTACCTAGGGGAAATCTTCACCCCGGGAGCGAAACGGAAGGCCCCATTACCCAGGATGAACCAGGAGCCCTCGGCTCAGCTCCTTCCGACACTCAGCGTCTCATACAATATTCAACCCTGGCAGGAGATGGGGTCTCCAAGGGAAAGAACACAGCACACACTCACACACACACACACACAACCGGAAGGCAGAACACAACACTCAGAGAGGGAGGCTGCCTGCCTGTTAAGGCAACCCAGTGAACCCACCAGGACACATACCACACACCAATTCCCCTTTCCCCAAGTCTCAGGTGTGAGTGATGAGGCTGAACCCCTTTCTCTAATAGAACTCATAAATAATAAACAGACAATATGAAGTAGCAAAGTCTGCCAGCCAACACACACACACACACACACACTGCCGTCTGAATATAAATAATGTAGGATACACACTAGCTCACTGAATCTGTGTCAGTAGATCAGTAAGCATTTGAGTGTGTGTGTGTGTGTGTGTGTGTGTGTGTGTGTGTGTGTGTGTGTGTGTGTGTGTGTGTGTGTGTGTGTGTGTGTGTGTGTGTGTGCGTGTGTGTGCCTGTGTGTGCCTGTGTGTGCCTGTGTGCCTGTGTGTGTGTGCCTGTGTGTGTGTGTGTGTGTGTGTGTGTGTGTGTGTGTGTGTGTGTGTGTGTGTGTGTGTGTGTGTGTGTGTGTGTGTGTGTGTGTGTGTGTGTGGCCATAGGAATTATTAATGGTCCATAACTGGTGGCTTCGGTGAAGAAAAAAGAAGCAGAGTGTCTGAGTAACAGTCGGATTTCGACCAAAAAATATGACAAAATATAAATAAAATTTGCAACGGCCAATATAAGAAATCCCATTGTAAAATAATGCTTTTTAGTCAATTTGTTGATTGGAATACCAGTCGTTATACCGGTCCTGCACATTGACTTGGTACTGGTACTCCTGGTATAGAGTCTCGTTACTACCTGGTACTCCAGGTAAATAGTCTCATTACTACCTGGTACTCCTGGTATATAGTCTCATTACTACCTGGTATTCCTGGTATATAGTCTCATTACTACCTGGTACTCCTGTATATAACCTCATTACTACCTGGTACTCCTGGAAAATAGTTTCGTTACCTACCTGGTATCACTGCACATTGACTTGGTACTGCTACTCCTGGTATATAGTCTCATTACTACCTGGTACATAGTCTAGTTACTACCTGGTACTCCTGGTATAGAGTCCCGTTACTACCTGGTACTCCAGGTAAATAATCTCATTACTACCTGGTACTCCAGGTAAATCATCTCATTACTACCTGGTACTCCTGGTATATAGTCCCGTTACTACCTGGTACTCCAGTTAAATAATCTCATTACTACCTGGTACTCCTGGTATATAGTCCCGTTACTACCTGGTAATCCAGGTAAATAATCTCATTACTACCTGGCCCTCCTGGTAAATAGTCTCATTACTACCTGGTACATAGTCTCGTTACTACCTGGTACTCCTGGTAAATAATCTCATTACTACCTGGTACTCCTGGTATAGAGTCCCGTTACTACCTGGTACTCCTGGTATAGAGTCCCGTTACTACCTGGTACTCCAGGTAAATAATCTCATTACTACCTGGTACTCCTGGTATAGAGTCCCGTTACTACCTGGTACTCCAGGTAAATAATCTCATTACTACCTGGTACTCCAGGTAAATAATCTCAGTACTACCTGGTAAAGATATGCTCAAGTGGAGAAGGAGGCATTGGCTATCACATGGGTATGTGAAAGGCTCAGCCAATACCTTATTGGCCTGCAGTTTTCAGCAGAGACTGACCACGGCAGGGTAGCCTAGTGGTTAGAGCGTTGGACTAGTAACCGGAAGGTTGTGAGTTCAAACCCCCGAGCTGACACGGTACAAATCTGTCGTTCTGCCCCTGAACAGGCAGTTAACCCACTGTTCCCAGGCCGTGTGTTTTTAACTGACTTGCCTGGTTAAATAAAGGTCAAATAAATTATTTTTTTTAAAAACCCACTGTTGGCTCTGTTAGGGACAAAAGCACTGGACGACTTGCCTCCCAGAGTTCTGCGCTTCCGCCTCAGATTACTGAGGTTCACCTACAAGATGGTGTATGTGCCAGGGAAGGCACTGATCACAGCAGATGCACTCTCCAGGGCCCCAATTAAACGTCCATTATCAGAGGAGGAGCAACGTCTAGAGGGTGAGGTACAGGTGTCCATTAATGCAATAAGTCTACCTGCATCTCAGACCAAACTGCAGCAGATTCCAGAGGAGCAACAACGAGACCCCATCTGCCGACAGATAGTGCAGCAGTGCAAAAAGGGATGGCCCAGGCAGGAGGAACTGCCTCAGCTGCTGAAGCCCTATTGGGTTCACCAAAGTGACGTCCACTGTCATGGAGACCTTCTCATGAAAGGACAACGGATAGTTATCCCAGAGACTCTACAACCAGAAATGCTCGACAGAGTGCATGATGGACACATGGGGATAACCAAATGCAGACTGAGGGTTCAACAGTCAGTGTGGTGGCTTGCTCTGAGTACTCAGAATGCCAAGCTGGTGGCCCAGTGTGACGTCTGTACAAAATGTCAACCTTGTCATCCGGAGCCAATGATGGCAACGGAGCTGCCAAAACGGCCATGGCGAAAGGTAGGGGCGGATATGTTCTATTGGAAAAATGACACTTATCTGCTAGTGGTGGATTACCACTCAAGATACATTGAAATAGCAAAAAGACACCCGTAACCACATCAGCTGGTATTATCAATGGATTCAAGTCTAGTTTTCCCAGGCAAGGGGTCGCTGAGGTCCTGGTTACAGATAGCGCTCCCCAGTTCTCTGCCAGCTCCTTTTCTGCTTTTGCTGCAGAATATGACTTCATACATGTGACCAGTAGCCCCTACCATGCACAGAGTAATGGTGAGGCAGAGAGAGCTGTGAAAACAGTCAAGGGACTGCTGAAAAACAACAAGGATCCATACAGGGCTCTGTTAGCTTACAGAGTTACACCACTGCATCATGGGCCGTCGCCTGCCGAGCTCCTGATGGGCAGGAGGCTGCGTTCCCCATTGCCGGTCTCGCCGGCTCAGCTTAAACCCTGATGGCCAAACAGGAAGGCCTTCGCTGACAGGGACAAACGTCTGAAACAAACACAAACTGGAGACTTTAAATGGGCGACACCGTGCTGAGGAGAGGCCAGAGCTGACCGGAGGTCAACGTGTGTGGATTACAAACTCAAAGACACCCGCAATAGTGCTGAGGAAAGCAGATGCCCCACGCTCCTATGTGGTGGACACAGGCTCAGGAGAGGTACGAAGGAACAAAAACACACCTCAGAGCTCTTCCACATCTACCAGCCACACAGACCGAGGCCACACAGATCTACCAGCCACACAGACCTACCAGCCACACAGACCTACCAGCCACACAGACCTACCAGCCACACAGACCTACCAGCCACACAGACCTACCAGCCACACAGACCAAGGCCACACAGATCTACCAGCCACACAGACCTACCAGCCACACAGACCTACCAGCCACACAGATCTACCAGCCACACAGACTGAGGCCACAGAAAACGTACAAAAAGAGGGTGAAGGAGAGAGAATGCTCACAGAGCCACAAGCGAGCCCAAAGAGGGATGTGAAGCCACCAGAGTGGCTGAAAGACTATGTTACGTGATGAGAAAACATACTGCTGGGGACCACACCCAGCAAAAAGAGACTGTACCTAAAAGTTAATGTTCATACTGTGTGGTTGAATGCTTTCATACGGTTTCAGGATGGGAAGTAGCATGTTAGAGAATAATACTGGTTTCCAAATTGCATTTCAGTTATGCTTCAGTGGTTATGCATGTTGAGTTCTTGTTCATGGGAGAGGGGAAGATGTGGTAGGATGTCCCTTGGGGTATCCGTACCTATGTAGGACATGCACGGGTTAGGTTAATAAACAGGCTGGAGCTAGAACCTCGTTGTCGCGCGTCCTGATTTTAGATCATACTACAATTACTACCTGGTACTCCTGGCCAAATGGGTTTCCCGTTCACGGCCGGCTATGACACAGCACTGCGATGCACTGCCTTAGACCACCGCACCACTTGGGAGGCCCATGCCTCATTGTTGTTGTATTTTATGTAGCCTAGGCCATCCCGCAACTGTCCCAAAGCCTGTTTGGAATAGTTTATTTCTTTCTCACACAGAATGACAAGCTGACCAATTACAATGAGTAAACTTTTCCATTCTGGGGGTGGATAGTAGTTTGACATCGGCTAGTGATTTTCCTGTTTGTTACTCGTCTTGTTTCCTTTACATTTACATTTTACATTTAAGTCATTTGGCAGACGCTCTTATCCAGAGCGACTTACAAATTGGTGAATTCACCTTATGAGGGAAAGTAAATGTTCTCAGTCATTCTAACATCTTCAGAGTGTCATCAGAATTTGGTCAGAAGAAAGGCAGGTCGTTGCATCCTGGAAGAGCATGTTAAGATGATTTACCATCATGTAAAATGTGATTTCTGTCATTCTGAGCAGAGTGGGTAGACGTCCCAAATCAGGTTACGCACCCAATGCATGCGGGTCTGGTAAATTTATCAAATGTCCAGCGCCACATTTTGAACGGAAACCCTTACATATGTATTAGAGAAACTGTCTTGGGACTGTTCCTAAAAGGTCTGGGGGACAGAGAGAGAGAGAAGAATAACTCTTGCTCTTGTCATGCTCAACATGAGCTCCTGATATATTTCATATTTCTGTTTTTAGAATGAGATAAACACTCTACTCGAAAAATAAAGACAAGAAGTGATGAACAACAACTCTATTCATTCAGAATAGAGAAAAAAAAGAAGTAACTTTGCGCTTAAGAAGTTTTGGCTCTAGCAAGCTACACAACAAAGACCGAGCCGACAGACGAACAAGCCAGCCAGAAGAAACGAGCTAGAACAAACCTAGCAAGGGGGGTTAATACAACTACATCAAACGACCAAACTGAGTGAGTAAACCAAAAAGGAGCACGGACTAACTTTAAACATATCTTCTGTTTTTTTTTTGTGTGTTAGGATTTGTCACTCTTTCTGCTGGTTTTTGATCTAAATTAGCGCTAGCTAGCAACAGCAGCAGACGAACAAATCGGTTGCCGTGGCAACGGGGCAGCAGAACAGAGCCCACAGGCACTATGTCCCCCCACTCCTCCTCAACGCAGAATCCATTCTCTACCCTAAAGAGGCCAAAAATGACAACGAGGAAAGCTTTTAACTAAAGGGGGAGGCCCAGAAACCCTTTTTGCAGACCTCTACAAAAACGGTGACGTGAGTAATCTCATCTTCCTCACTGACCAGCCAAATGCATGGCGCTCAGCAGTCTGCTCTCACTACCCATCCATAAAGAAAGAGGGCATCTGTAATAGGTGGAAGCTGAAAGTCAAAGAGACAGACGACCCTGACAGCACCATGATAACAATCAACCTCTACAAGACTGGGACTGTCATGGTGCAAGGTAACATTAGGCTGTTTGAAACAGACTTTCAGACCATTAAGGAGAGAGAGAGAGAGCGAGAAAGAGAGAGGGAGGGGGATATATATATATATATATACACTGTATCTAGGACTAAATATCAGCAACACAGGTAGCTTTCACATGGCTATGAATGAGCTGAGAAACAAAGCAAGACGAGCATTCTATGCCATTAAAAGGAACATCAAAATCGAAATTCCAATTAGAATCTGGCTCAAAATGTTCCAATCAGTTATAGAACCAATTGCTCTATATGGCAGTGAAGTATGGGGTTCACTCTCTAACAATGAATTCACCAAATGGGACAAACATCCAATCGAAATACTGCATGCAGAGTTCTGCAAGACTCTATTGCAAGTGCTAAGAAAACCTCCAAATAGCGCAAGTAGAGCAGAATTGGGCCGATAACCCTCCTCATTCTAATAGAAAAAAGAGCCATCAAATTTTACAACCATCTAAAAACAAGTGACCCCAAAAACATTCCATCACACAGCTCTACAATGTCAAGAGATGAAAAAAGCCAGCTGGTTCTGAGGCTAAGTTAACCAACCCAAACCAACCCCATAGAGCCTCAGGACAGCACTCAGAAAATCTGGCCCAACCAAATCATCACAATGCAAAAATAAAAATATATCACCTATTGGAAAGACACCACAAAAAATCAAAGTAAACTTCAATGCTATTTGGCTCGAAAACCTGAGGGACAGCCAGTGAAAAGTGCAAAGTAATGTCAATAATATTCCCATCTTGTTTTGTTTTGTCTTTCATACCACGTCATGTGTCTTCTCAGTCGTGTTGACACTGGTCTACTACCAGGTCATGTGTCTTCTCAGTCATGTTGACACTGGTCTACTACCAGGTCATGTGTCTTCTCAGTCATGTTGACACTGGTCTACTACCATGTCATGTGTCTTCTCAGTCATGTTGACACTGGTCTACTACCAGGTCATGTGTCTTCTCAGTCATGTTGACACTGGTCTACTACCAGGTCATGTGTCTTCTCAGTCATGTTGACACTGGTCTACTACCAGGTCATGTGTCTCAGTCATGTTGACACTGGTCTACTACCAGGTCATGTGTCTTCTCAGTCATGTTGACACTGGTCTACTACCAGGTCATGTGTCTTCTCAGTCATGTTGACACTGGTCTACTACCAGGTCATGTGTCTTCTCAGTCGTGTTGACACTGGTCTACTACCAGGTCATGTGTCTTCTCAGTCATGTTGACACTGGTCCACTACTATTGCTTTAATGTATTGTTGTTCTCATTAATATTGTTGTTGTAGTTGTTGTTAATGGTAATCCCATGTCCACTACAACTATTATTATTGCTGTTGGTCCCACCATTTATTTATAAATATATATATATTTTTTAAATTACATTTTTCGATATGTATACTTTGACAATGTAAGTAATAATGAACTTGCCATGTCAATAAAGTCAATTGAATTGAAAGAGAGAGAGAGAGAGATGTACAATTTGCACATTGTAAAAACACTATATATATATATATATATATATATATATATATATATATATATATATATATATATATATATATATATATATATATATATACGACATTTGTAATGTCTTTATTGTTTTGAAACTTCTGTATGTGTGATGTCTACTGTTAATTTTTATTGTTTATTTCACTTTATATATTATATACCTTACTTGCTTTGGCAATGTTAACACATGTTTCCCATGCCAATAAAGCCCCTTGAATTGAATTGAAATTGAATTGAGAGAGAGAGACCCTCCAGCCCCCTTCAATAAAAGTTAAGCGTGAAACGCACAACACGTTCCCCACCCCTCTGCTCTACAGCGGGTCTCTGTTGTCATGCCGACATCTCAGTAATTACCTTATTATCATTTATTAATAGAGAGCCATGAGGCAAGCTGGAGACGTCTGGGGCGAATCTGTGCCGCACAGGGACCTAACCAAGACCTAACCAGGACCTAAAGTGCATATCTCTCTCTACCGTGGCACGTCCTCTCTCTATTTATCTCTCTACCGTGGCACGTCCTCTCTCTCTCTCTCTCTACCGTGGCTCGTCCTCTCTCTATTTATCTCTCTACCGTGGCACGTCCTCTCTCTATTTATCTCTCTACCGTGGCACGTTCTCTCTCTCTCCCGTGGCTCTCTCTCTCTCTCTCTACCGTGGCACGTTCTCTCTCTCTCTCTACCGTGGCACGTTCTCTCTCTCTCTACCGTGGCACGTTCTCTCTCTCTCTCTCTCTACCGTGGCACGTTCTCTCTCTCTCTCTCTACCGTGGCACGTCCTCTCTCTCTCTCTCTACCGTGGCACGTCCTCTCTCTCTCTCTCTCTACCGTGGCACGTCCTCTCTCGCTCTCTCTCTCTACCGTGGCACGTCCTCTCTCTCTCTCTCTACCGTGGCACGTCCTCTCTCTCTCTCTCTCTCTCGTGGCACGTCCTCTCTCTCTCTCTCTCTCTCTACCGTGGCACGTCCTCTCTCTCTCTCTCTCTACCGTGGCACGTCCTCTCTCTCGCTCTCTCTCTCTACCGTGGCACGTCCTCTCTCTCTCTCTCTACCGTGGCTCTCTCTCGCTCTCTCTCTCCCGTGGCTCTCTCTCTCCCGTGGCTCGCTCTCTCTCTCCCTCTCCCGTGGCTCGCTCTCTCTCTCCCTCTCCCGTGGCTCTCTCTCTCTCTCCCGTGGCTCTCTCTCTCTCTCTCCCGTGGCTCTCTCTCTCTCTCTCCCGTGGCTCTCTCTCTCTCCCGTGGCACGTTCTCTCTCTCTCCCGTGGCACGTTCTCTCTCTCTACCGTGGCACGTTCTCTCTCTCTACCGTGGCACGTTCTCTCTCTCTCTCTCTCTACCGTGGCACGTTCTCTCTCTCTCTCTCTACCGTGGCACGTCCTCTCTCTCTCTCTACCGTGGCACGTCCTCTCTCTCTCTCTCTCTCTCTACCGTGGCACGTCCTCTCTCTCTCTCTCTCTCTCTCTACCGTGGCTCTCTCCCGTGGCTCGCTCTCTCTCCCGTGGCTCTCTCTCCCTCTCTCCCTCTCTCCCTCCCTCCCTCCCCATGTGTGTGTGTTTTCTCCATTTCACGCCCAGCTGAAGTTCATTAGACAGCTAATGTGTCTGGCAGTGCTGAGCAATTAGTGCCCTGAGGTCGGTTCGTTTTCGGTTCGATTATTTTTTTGTAAATGATGAATATTTTCCCAATTTGCCTTATTTATTCAAAGAAATGCATTATGAATAATTATATTAAAATGATTTTAATGGAAATTCTAAAGCCCAAAATAGTGAACATTACAATTTCCAAAACATAGAAAATATTCCATTGTCTCTGTCAGATCCACATTCGGCAGAAATCAACAGAAACATTTGGGAAAAATTACTATGAAATAATAAAATACTTAGTTTTTATTTGATGACCTGATTATTTTTCATTGAGACAGTAGCATCCAGCCAGACCATCTAACACTATCTCTGTGCTCCTCATAATGTACTGTCTATTGTCATGCTACTTAGCTAGACTAGCCTGCCTAAGTATGCTGCAGTACTAGTTCTTCAAAGTAGATAACACATACTTTCATAACGCATACTTTCACTGCCTCTCTCCCTCTTGGTAGTTGTGTTGTGTACAGGAGTCAGACCACACTGGGACAGGAGACAGATAGCAGACCACACTGGGACAGGAGACAGATAGCAGACCACACTGGGACAGGAGACAGATAGCAGACCACACTGGGACAGGAGACAGATAGCAGACCACACTGGGACAGGAGACAGAAAGCAGACCACACTGGGACAGGAGACAGGAGGCAGATAGCAGACCACACTGGGACAGGAGACAGATAGCAGACCACACTGGGACAGGAGACAGGAGGCAGATAGCAGACCACACTGGGACAGGAGACAGATAGCAGACCACACTGGGACAGGAGACAGATAGCAGACCACACTGGGACAGGAGACAGATAGCAGACCACACTGGGACAGGAGACAGGAGGCAGATAGCAGACCACACTGGGACAGGAGACAGATAGCAGACCACACTGGGACAGGAGACAGATAGCAGACCACACTGGGACAGGAGACAGATAGCAGACCACACTGGGACAGGAGACAGACAGCAGACCACACTGGGACAGGAGACAGACAGCAGACCACACTGGGACAGGAGACAGATAGCAGACCACACTGGGACAGGAGACAGACAGCAGACCACACTGGGACAGGAGACAGACAGCAGACCACACTGGGACAGGAGACAGACAGCAGACCACACTGGGACAGGAGACAGATAGCAGATCACACTGGGAGAGGGACAGATAGCAGACCACACTGGGACAGGAGACAGATAGCAGACCACACTGGGACAGGAGACAGATAGCAGACCACACTGGGACAGGAGACAGATAGCAGACCACACTGGGACAGGAGACAGATAGCAGACCACACTGGGACAGGGACAGACAGCAGACCACACTGGGACAGGAGACAGGAGACAGATAGCAGACCACACTGGGACAGGAGACAGATAGCAGACCACACTGGGACAGGAGACAGATAGCAGACCACACTGGGACAGGAGACAGATATCAGACCACACTGGGACAGGAGACAGATAGCAGACCACACTGGGACAGGAGACAGATAGCAGACCACACTGGGACAGGAGACAGATAGCAGACCACACTGGGACAGGAGACAGATAGCAGACCACACTGGGACAGGAGACAGATATCAGACCACACTGGGACAGGAGACAGATAGCAGACCACACTGGGACAGGAGACAGATAGCAGACCACACTGGGACAGGAGAAAGATAGTAGACCACACTGGGACAGGAGACAGACAGCAGACCACACTGGGACAGGAGGCAGATAGCAGACCACACTGGGACAGGAGGCAGATAGCAGACCACACTGGGACAGGAGGCAGACAGCAGACCACACTGGGACAGGAGGCAGATAGCAGACCACACTGGGACAGGAGGCAGACAGCAGACCACACTGGGACAGGAGGCAGATAGCAGACCACACTGGGACAGGAGACAGATAGCAGACCACACTGGGACAGGAGGCAGATAGCAGACCACACTGGGACAGGAGACAGGAGGCAGATAGCAGACCACACTGGGACAGGAGACAGATAGCAGACCACACTGGGACAGGAGGCAGACAGCAGACCACACTGGGACAGGAGGCAGATAGCAGACCACACTGGGACAGGAGACAGATAGCAGACCACACTGGGACAGGAGACAGATAGCAGACCACACTGGGACAGGAGACAGGAGGCAGATAGCAGACCACACTGGGACAGGAGACAGATAGCAGACCACACTGGGACAGGAGACAGACAGCAGACCACACTGGGACAGGAGACAGACAGCAGACCACACTGGGAAAGGAGACAGATAGCAGACCACACTGGGACAGGAGACAGATAGCAGACCACACTGGGACAGGAGACAGATAGCAGACCACACTGGGACAGGAGACAGATAGCAGACCACACTGGGACAGGAGACAGATAGCAGACCACACTGGGACAGGAGACAGATAGCAGACCACACTGGGACAGGAGCGATTAGCAGGAGACAGATAGCAGATCACACTGGGACAGGAGACAGATAGCAGACCACACTGGGACAGGAGACAGGAGGCAGATAGCAGACCACACTGGGACAGGAGACAGATAGCAGACCACACTGGGACAGGAGACAGATAGCAGACCACACTGGGACAGGAGACAGATAGCAGACCACACTGGGACAGGAGACAGGAGGCAGATAGCAGACCACACTGAGACAGGAGACAGATAGCAGACCACACTGGGACAGGAGACAGATAGCAGACCACACTGGGACAGGAGACAGGAGGCAGATAGCAGACCACACTGGGACAGGAGACAGGAGGCAGATAGCAGACCACACTGGGACAGGAGACAGATAGCAGACCACACTGGGACAGGAGACAGATAGCAGACCACACTGGGACAGGAGACAGATAGCAGACCACACTGGGACAGGAGACAGATAGCAGACCACACTGGGACAGGAGACAGATAGCAGGAGACAGATAGCAGATCACACTGGGACAGGAGACAGATAGCAGACCACACTGGGACAGGACACAGGAGGCAGATAGCAGACCACACTGGGACAGGAGACAGATAGCAGACCACACTGGGACAGGAGACAGATAGCAGACCACACTGGGACAGGAGACATATAGCAGACCACACTGGGACAGGAGACAGATAGCAGACCACACTGGGACAGGAGACAGACAGCAGACCACACTGGGACAGGAGACAGACAGCAGACCACACTGGGACAGGAGACAGACAGCAGACCACACTGGGACAGGAGACAGACAGCAGACCACACTGGGACAGGAGACAGATAGCAGACCACACTGGGACAGGAGACAGATAGCAGACCACACTGGGACAGGAGACAGATAGCAGACCACACTGGGACAGGAGACAGACAGCAGACCACACTGGGACAGGAGACAGACAGCAGACCACACTGGGACAGGAGACAGATAGCAGACCACACTGGGACTGGGACAGGAGACAGATAGCAGACCACACTGAGACAGGAGACAGATAGCAGGAGACAGATAGCAGACCACACTGGGACAGGAGACCGATAGCAGATCACACTGGGACAGGGACAGATAGCAGACCACACTGGAACAGGGACAGATAGCAGACCACACTGGGACAGGAGACAGATAGCAGACCACACTGGGACAGGAGACAGATAGCAGACCACACTGGGACAGGAGACAGATAGCAGATCACACTGGGACAGGGGACAGATAGCAGACCACACTGGGACAGGAGACAGATAGCAGACCACACTGGGACAGGAGACAGATAGCAGACCACACTGGGACAGGAGACAGATAGCAGACCACACTGGGACAGGAGACAGACAGCAGACCACACTGGGACAGGAGACAGACAGCAGACCACACTGGGACAGGAGACAGATAGCAGACCACACTGGGACAGGAGACAGATAGCAGACCACACTGGGACAGGAGACAGATAGCAGACCACACTGGGACAGGAGACAGATAGCAGACCACACTGGGACAGGAGACAGATAGCAGACCACACTGGGACAGGAGACAGATAGCAGACCACACTGGGACAGGAGACAGATAGCAGACCACACTGAGACAGGAGACAGATAGCAGGAGACAGATAGCAGATCACACTGGGACAGGGACAGATAGCAGACCACACTGGGACAGGAGACAGATAGCAGACCACACTGGGACAGGAGACAGATAGCAGACCACACTGGGACAGGAGACAGACAGCAGACCACACTGGGACAGGAGACAGATAGCAGACCACACTGGGACAGGAGACAGATAGCAGACCACACTGGGACAGGAGACAGATAGCAGACCACACTGAGACAGAGACAGATAGCAGGAGACAGATAGCAGACCACACTGGGACAGGAGACAGATAGCAGACCACACTGGGACAGGAGACAGATAGCAGACCACACTGGGACAGGAGACAGATAGCAGACCACACTGGGACAGGAGACAGATAGCAGGAGACAGATAGCAGATCACACTGGGACAGGGACAGATAGCAGATCACACTGGGACAGGAGACAGATAGCAGACCACACTGGGACAGGAGACAGATAGCAGACCACACTGGGACAGGAGACAGATAGCAGATCACACTGGGACAGGGGACAGATAGCAGACCACACTGGGACAGGAGACAGATAGCAGACCACACTGGGACAGGAGACAGATAGCAGACCACACTGGGACAGGAGACAGATAGCAGACCACACTGGGACAGGAGACAGACAGCAGACCACACTGGGACAGGAGACAGATAGCAGACCACACTGGGACAGGAGACAGATAGCAGACCACACTGGGACAGGAGACAGATAGCAGACCACACTGGGACAGGAGACAGATAGCAGACCACACTGGGACAGGAGACAGATAGCAGACCACACTGGGACAGGAGACAGATAGCAGACCACACTGGGACAGGAGACAGATAGCAGACCACACTGAGACAGGAGACAGATAGCAGGAGACAGATAGCAGACCACACTGGGACAGGAGACAGATAGCAGACCACACTGGGACAGGGGACAGATAGCAGACCACACTGGGACAGGAGACAGATAGCAGACCACACTGGGACAGGAGACAGATAGCAGACCACACTGGGACAGGAGACAGATAGCAGACCACACTGGGACAGGAGACAGACAGCAGACCACACTGGGACAGGAGACAGACAGCAGACCACACTGGGACAGGAGACAGACAGCAGACCACACTGGGACAGGAGACAGATAGCAGACCACACTGGGACAGGAGACAGATAGCAGACCACACTGGGACAGGAGACAGATAGCAGACCACACTGAGACAGGAGACAGATAGCAGGAGACAGATAGCAGATCACACTGGGACAGGAGACAGATAGCAGACCACACTGGGACAGGAGACAGGAGGCAGATAGCAGACCACACTGGGACAGGAGACAGATAGCAGACCACACTGGGACAGGAGACAGGGGGCAGATAGCAGACCACACTGGGACAGGAGACAGATAGCAGACCACACTGGGACAGGAGACAGATAGCAGACCACACTGGGACAGGAGACAGACAGCAGACCACACTGGGACAGGAGACAGACAGCAGACCACACTGGGACAGGAGACAGACAGCAGACCACACTGGGACAGGAGACAGACAGCAGACCACACTGGGACAGGAGACAGACAGCAGACCACACTGGGACAGGAGACAGATAGCAGACCACACTGGGACTGGGACAGGAGACAGATAGCAGACCACACTGAGACAGGAGACAGATAGCAGACCACACTGGGACAGGAGACCGATAGCAGATCACACTGGGACAGGGACAGATAGCAGATCACACTGGGACAGGGACAGATAGCAGACCACACTGGGACAGGAGACAGATAGCAGACCACACTGGGACAGGAGACAGATAGCAGACCACACTGGGACAGGAGACAGACAGCAGACCACACTGGGACAGGAGACAGACAGCAGACCACACTGGGACAGGAGACAGATAGCAGACCACACTGGGACAGGAGACAGATAGCAGACCACACTGGGACAGGAGACAGATAGCAGACCACACTGGGACTGGGACAGGAGACAGATAGCAGACCACACTGAGACAGGAGACAGACAGCAGGAGACAGATAGCAGACCACACTGGGACAGGAGACAGATAGCAGATCACACTGGGACAGGGACAGATAGCAGATCACACTGGGACAGGGACAGATAGCAGACCACACTGGGACAGGAGACAGATAGCAGACCACACTGGGACAGGAGACAGATAGCAGACCACACTGGGACAGGAGACAGATAGCAGATCACACTGGGACAGGGACAGATAGCAGATCACACTGGGACAGGGACAGATAGCAGACCACACTGGGACAGGAGACAGATAGCAGACCACACTGGGACAGGAGACAGATAGCAGACCACACTGGGACAGGAGACAGATAGCAGACCACACTGGGACAGGAGACAGATAGCAGACCACACTGGGACAGGAGACAGATAGCAGACCACACTGGGACACGAGACATATAGCAGACCACGCTGGGACAGGAGACAGATAGCAGACCACGCTGGGACAGGAGACAGATAGCAGACCACGCTGGGACAGGAGACAGATAGCAGACCACGCTGGGACAGGAGACAGATAGCAGACCACGCTGGGACAGGAGACAGATAGCAGACCACGCTGGGACAGGAGACAGATAGCAGACCACGCTGGGACAGGAGACAGATAGCAGACCACGCTGGGACAGGAGACAGATAGCAGACCACGCTGGGACAGGAGACAGATAGCAGACCACGCTGGGACAGGAGACAGATAGCAGACCACGCTGGGACAGGAGACAGATAGCAGACCACGCTGGGACAGGAGACAGATAGCAGACCACGCTGGGACAGGAGACAGATAGCAGACCACGCTGGGACAGGAGACAGATAGCAGACCACACTGAGACAGGAGACAGATAGCAGGAGACAGATAGCAGATCACACTGGGACAGGAGACAGACAGCAGACCACACTGGGACAGGAGACAGACAGCAGACCACACTGGGACAGGAGACAGACAGCAGACCACACTGGGACAGGAGACAGATAGCAGACCACACTGGGACAGGAGACAGATAGCAGACCACACTGGGACAGGAGACAGATAGCAGACCACACTGGGACAGGAGACAGACAGCAGACCACACTGGGACAGGAGACAGATAGCAGACCACACTGGGACAGGAGACAGACAGCAGACCACACTGGGACAGGAGACAGATAGCAGACCACACTGGGACAGGAGACAGAAAGCAGGATAGTTAGAAAGAATAGGGGGAGGAACACACTCCACTTATCTATAATGAATAGAATGGATTAAAAATGCAGGACAGGGAGAGAAATGTGTCCCTCTCCGACAGGGTGGGGTGGTGTGAACTAGAAACAATACATGGATGATTGCGTGTGTGTGTGTGTGTGTGTGTGTGTGTGTGAGAGAGAGAGAAATAGTGAGAGTGAGCGAGATGGGAGTGTGAATGCTGCCAAATTATTCATGTCTAGGGGATAACTGTCCCAGTGACTGTGAATAAGACTGTTCTGAAGTGGTAGAGTAGAGAAAACATACAGAGGATCTGGTACCTCATTCTGCAGTCTGTCTTTTATGTGTTTTCAACAGGAGAAAGGAAAAACATCTCATTCACGAAGAACATAGTTCTCCCTCCCTCTCCTCCCGCCCTCTCCTCCCTCCCTCTCCATCTCCTCCCTCCCTCTCCATCTCCTCCCTCCCACTCCATCTCCTCCCTCCCACTCCATCTCCTCCCTCCCTCTCCATCTCCTCCCTCCCCTCCCTCTCTCTCCATCTCCTCCCTCCCTCTCCATCTCCTCCCTCTCCATCTCCTCCCTCCCTCTCCATCTCCTCCCTCTCCATCTCCTCCCTCCCATCTCCTCCCTCCCTCTCCATCTCCTCCCTCCCTCTCCATCTCCATCTCCTCCCTCTCCATCTCCTCCCTCCCTCCTCATCTCCTCCCTCCCTCCCTCCCTCTCCATCTCCTCCATCTCCCCCCTCCATCTCCTCCCTCCCTCCCTCTCCATTTCCTCCCTCCCTCCCTCTCCATCTCCTCCCTCCCTCCCTCTCCATCTCCATCTCCTTCCTCCCTCCCTCCCTCTCCATCTCCTCTCCCTCCCTCCCCCTCCCTCTCCTCCCTCCCTCCATCTCCTCCCTCCATCTCCTCCCTCCCTCCCTCTCCATCTCCTCCCTCCCCCTCCTCCCTCTCCATCTCCTCCCTCCCCCCTCCTCCTCCTCTCCCCTCCTCTCCTGTGTATCTAACCTAACATCCCCCCTCCTCCCCTGTGTATCTAACCTAGCGTCCCCTCTCCCTCCCTCCCTCCCTCTCCCCTCCTCCTCCTCCTCTTCTTCCCCTCCTCCACAGCAGAAAGAGGAACAAGATTACAACAGAGATCTTTAATACAGATATCTGAGGCACACCATGCTACCCCTCTATCTCAACCCATCTCACTGCCTGTGTCCCTTATGGCACCGCATTCCCTATATAGTGCACTACTGTTGACCAGGGGCCATAGAGAGGGGCGCTATATAGGGAAAAGGGTTCCATTTGGAACACATCTGAAGACAGTGAGCTTCGACCCAGGATAGTGATGTCATGCTGTACAATCCACCTCTGCTACAGAGTCCCGAGCCTAACCAGTCCACACACACACACACACACACACACACACACACACACACACACACACACACACACACACACACACACACACACACACACACTGGAAACATTATACACTTTAAAACAAACAAAAAAAATGCCACAGACCTCAGGAATTTTAAACCACTGTTATTTATTTATTTTTTAAATCTGAATTTAATGCAGGTAGTTCTAACATGCAAAACTTGACAGCGCGATAAGATGAGATATGTCCGATGAAAATGGAGGAAAGAGAATGATTTGCATGTTCTCTGACTCCGTTCGCTGGCGTGCTGCTGCCGGGTCATTCAACCAGCTCGTCAGTCAGGATGAAAAAGTGGAATGTATTTTATCAGAGATGTAGGAGAAGGGTTGGAAAAAAATCCTAGTACCTTTACCAAAATTCCCTGATTTTCCCAGAAAACCGGTTGTAAGATTCCCCAGAATCAAGAGGGAGTAAGCATAAAATCCTAAATACTTAAATAGCATTTTTTTTTTTTTATCACATGCTTGGTAAACAAAAGGTGTGGACTAACAGTTAAACGCTTACTTACGGGCCCTAGATGTACTGGGCCGTACACATCTGGCATGTTCTCAACGGTGCAGCTGCCCTCTGGCAGTGATGCAACCAGTCAGGATGCTCTCGACGGTGCAGCTGTAGAACTTTGAGGATCTGAGGACTCATGACAAATCTTTTCAGCCACATGAGGGGGGGGGGGCGTTGTCGTGCCCACTTCACGACTGTGTTGGTGTGTTTGGAACATGATAGATCTTTAATGATGTGGACACCGAGGAACTTGAAGCTCTCGACTCGCTCCACTACAGCCCCCTCGTCGATGTGAATGGTGGCGTGGCTCGGCCCTCCGTTTTCCTGTTGTCCACAATGAGCTCCTTTGTCCTGATCACGTTGAGGGAGAGGTTGGTGTCCTGGCACCACACTGCTAGGTCTCTGACCTCCTCCCTATAGGCTGATTTAGGGCTGGGCGATATGGCCAAAATATTGTATCACAGTATTTGTTTTTAAATTGACGGTATGATTGACAGTGCTTTAGGAGTAGTGAGTGATCCCAGGGTGCTTTATGTGCAGTGAGTGATCCCAGGGTGCTTTATGAGCAGTGAGTGATCCCAGGGTGCTTTATGAGCAGTGAGTGATCCCAGGGTGCTTTATGAGTAGTGAGTAGTGATCCCAGGGTGCTTTATGAGTAGAGTGAGTGATCCCAGGGTGCTTTATGAGTAGTGAGTAGTGATCCCAGGGTGCTTTATGAGCAGTGAGTGATCCCAGGGTGCTCTATGAGTAGTGAGTGATCCCAGGGTGCTTTATGAGTAGTGAGTAGTGATCCCAGGTTGCTTTATGAGCAGTGAGTGATCCCAGGGTGCTTTATGAGTAGTGAGTAGTGATCCCAGGGTGCTTTCTGAGTAGTGAGTGATCCCAGGGTGCTTTCTGAGTAGTGAGTGATCCCAGGGTGCTTTATGAGTAGTGAGTAGTGATCCCAGGGTGCTTTCTGAGTAGTGAGTGATCCCAGGATACTTTATGAGTAGTGAGTGATCCCAGGGTGCTTTCTGAGTAGTGAGTGATCCCAGGGTGCTTTATGAGTAGTGAGTGATCCCAGGGTGCTTTCTGAGTAGTGAGTGATCCCAGGGTGCTTTCTGAGTAGTGAGTGATCCCAGGGTGCTTTATGAGTAGTGAGTGATCCTGGGTGGCAACACATATATTCTACATTATTTCATATGCGCCTTGCTTCATTCTGATTGGTTTATACTGTTAAATTCAACTTCAACCTAAAAAAAAGTCATAATTTTCATCAATTTCTGCTTTTGAGATCATTTCCACACTGCCAAGTAGGGCTGTACGATATGGGCAAGGAATCTGGGCCTTGTTTTGAACCAAATGTTGCAATTTCACTTGCGATTCAGAGCAAAACACTAACTGTTGGAATCATGGGAATACAATGTCTATTCTAATTATATAGTTAGAATATAATAGAAGTCACTTTGAATAGTGTTGTTTGACATGACAACGAATGAAAATGCCAGGGAGGAGTTGTTGTGACAGGGTAGGAACTAAAGTGTTGATAAGTGTTTCCTTGTGGACCCTATAATCTTTGGCTACATTTAATGTTTTCTCTTAGCTACTTCATGTAGCTAACATATTCTTGCTTTGCGTTTACCTCTTTTCATTTAGAAGACACTGTTGTACAAACAACATGCTGATTTAGGTCTATGCAATCACTGGTATTATCAGGCTACATAGCTCATTACGCTTGCTCTTACTCAGTATATTTATTAGCTGGCTAGTGATTAGCATTAGCGGCTAACAAGGTTTAGAAACAACTTGCTGAGAAAAGACAAACTTTTTGCTGATGTAAGAAACCCAAGCTAATAGTGTCATTATAGAACGCTACTGGATTTATATTAAGAAGCTGAATCATTGTCATCAACAGTGTTGCATTGACTAAACGCAAGTGTCTCGTGGTTGAGGAACATCAAATGCGCTCCTTGAGTGACAGGCGGTATGGCTAGGTCTGTGTGCAAAGAAGCACAGAGAGTGGCGAGAGATGACTCAAGTTGAGAAGTAAACTATAAAAATTGACATTATACATGGAGTATCACATTTAACCACCAAACATTCAAATACCAGTATAGAAGGTAAAGTTAAAAACCCAAACCGGTCCGTGCATCAATACCGGTATATCGCAAAAAATGGTATAGCGCCCAGCACTTCATCATAGTTGGTGATCAGGCCTACCACCGCCGTGTCATCTGCAAACTTAATGATGGTGTTCGAGTCGAGGGTGGCCACAGTTGTGGGTGAACAGGAAGTACAGGAGGGGACTAAGCACTCACCCCTGAGAGGCCGCCGTTTTTGAGCCCTGCACAGGCATGAACCTAATGCCCAATCCCTAACCATGCCTGCGACATTCAGGCCCTACCCTACCCAGGTCCGATTGCTTCTGCCAAATTTAAGGCCTTGCCTGTAACGGGCCTTGTGAAAGTATTATTCACATCGGCTACGGGAACCGTGATCACACAGTCATCCGGAACAGCTGGTGCTCTCATGCATGGTTCAGTGTTGCTTGCCTCGAAGCGAGCATAGAAGGAATTTAGTTCATCTGGTAGGCTCTTGTCACTGGGCAGCTCACGGCTGGGTTTCCCTTTGTAATCCGTGATAGTTTGCAAGCCCTGCCACATCCAACGAGCGTCAGAGCCAGTGTAGTACGATTGGATCTTAGTCCTGTATTGATGGTTCGTCGAATTTCTTATAAGCGTACGGGGTAAGTGTCCCGCTCCATAGAAGCGGCAGCTCTAGCCTTTTGTGGATGTTGCCTGTGATCCATGGCTTCTGGTCGGGATATGTACGTACGGTCACTGTGGAGACGACGTTGTCAATGCACTTATTAATGAAGCCGGTGACTGATGTGGTGAACGTTGCAGACAAAGTTTCGAAATGACACAATTTCAAGTGTACAACATCTAAAGACCTGCATCACTATACTGAGAGCTTTTCTATTTCTTAAAAGGACATGTTTGGGTATTTTTGAGACATTTGTTCATGTTTTTTAAGAGCCCCGTACTGCATAACAAGTATGAGGAAGTGACTCGCTGGTTTAGGGTAAGTTCCTCAAAAACAAGTGCAAAAAAAAATGTCTGTTCCCTTCTATAACACACAATTTACATCCAACGTAATTTGGTTGTTAAAAAATATAAAATAAAAACTTCACCTTTAATATGGGCCTGCATGAGGTGAGTCAAATAAGCAATCAAATCTTAAACTGTAGTCTTTACTGCAGCCTGTCTGTCTCGTGTCTTCATGTTGGATGGACCAGTGGCCTGTGACAGACAGTGAAGAGGATAGCTGTCAGTTCACTTAATCAATTACCTCAGCCGAACTGACTGTACAGCTACAGGGACAGACAGGCTGTGATCACTCACTACAGTAGCCTAAGCACTCTCACCACACACTCACGACACACACTCACTTTTTCAAATGGAAAAATGTGTCTCAAAAAAAAAAAACACAAAAAAACAACAGATGCTCAATTAAGTTCCCGTTGCTAACAGGTGTATAACATCAAGCACACAGCCATACAACCTCCATAGACAAGATCTCACTACCACTACTTCCTGTCTCCAAACAGCCTCTGGAAGCAACGTCAGCACAAAAACAAAAAAAACTGTTCGTTGGAAGCTTCGTGAAATGGGTTTCCGTGGCCGAGCAGCAGCACACAAGCCTAACATCACTATGCACAACGCCATGCATCAGCTGGAGTGGGGTAAAGCTCGCCGCCACTCTGGAGCAGTGGAAACGTGTTCACTGGAGTGATGAATCACGCTTCACCTATCTGGCAGTCCGACGGACTAATCTGGGTTTGGCGGATACACATAAACAAACGTATTGACTGTACGTATATTTTTCTACTGTGTTATTGACTGTACCTTTGTTTATGTGTAACTCTGTGTTGTTGTTTGTGTCAAACTGCTTTGCTTTATCTTGGCCAGGTCGCAGTTGTAAATGAGAAATTGTTCTCAACTGGCCTACCTGGTTAAATAAAGGGGGGGAGGATGCCAGGAGAAAGCTACCTGCCCAAATGCATAGTGCCAACTGTAAAGTTTGGTGGAGGAGGAATAATGGTCTGGGGCAGTTTTTCATGGTTCAGGCCCCTTAGTTCCAGTGAAGGGAAATATTAACGCTACAGCATACAATGACATTCTAGACAATTCTGTGCTTCAAACTTTTTTGCAACATTTTTTGGGGGAGGGAAGGCTCTTTCCTGTTTCAGTATGACAATGCCCCCATGCACAAAGCGAGGTACATAAAGAAATGGTTTGTCGAGATCGGTGTGGAAGAACTTGACTGGAATTAGAACACCGACAGACGAGCCTAATCGCCCAACATCACAAATGCTCTTGTGGTTGAATGGAAACAAGTCCCCACAGCAAAGTTCCAACATCGAGTGGAAAGCCTTCCCAGAATTTAATTTATTCTGAAGAATACCTGTAGAAACAACTGACCTACATATTTATTCTGAAAGAATCTTATAAGAGTCTCTACGGATTTCCACAGGCTTCACGTTTCCTTGAGGCATTTTCTCAGCTATCTGCAATACACACTCCCTAGTCACTCACTACATAGCTTAGGTAATGTCACTACATAGCTTAGGCAATGTCACTACACATTCACTAGTCACTCACTACATAGCTTAGATAATGTCACTACATACTCCCTAGTCACTCACGACATAGCTTAGGTAATGTCACTACATAGCTTAGGTAATGTCACTACACATTCACTAGTCACTCACTACATAGCTTAGATAATGTCACTACATACTCCCTAGTCACTCACGACATAGCTTAGGTAATGTCACTACATAGCTTAGGTAATGTCACTACATAGCTTAGGTAATGTCACTACATAGCTTAGGTAATGTCACTACATAGCTTAGGTAATGTCACTACATAGCTTAGGTAATGTCACTACATAGCTTAGGTAATGTCACTACATAGCCTATGTAATGTCACTACACATTCACTAGTCACTCACTACATAGCTTAGATGTCACTACATACTCCCTAGTCACTCACTACATAGCTTAGGTAATGTCACTACATAGCCTAGGTAATATCACTACATAGCTTAGGTAATGTCACTACATAGCTTAGGTAATGTCACTACATAGCTTAGGTAATGTCACTACATAGCTTAGATAATGTCACTACATAGCTTAGGTAATGTCACTACATAGCTTAGGTAATGTCACTACATAGCCTATGTAATGTCACTACACATTCACTAGTCACTCACTACATAGCTTAGATGTCACTACATACTCCCTAGTCACTCACTACATAGCTTAGGTAATGTCACTACATAGCCTAGGTAATATCACTACATAGCTTAGGTAATGTCACTACATAGCTTAGGTAATGTCACTACATAGCTTAGGTAATGTCACTACATAGCTTAGATAATGTCACTACATAGCTTAGGTAATGTCACTACATAGCTTAGGTAATGTCACTACATAGCTTAGGTAATGTCACTACATAGCTTAGGTAATGTCACTACACATTCACTAGTCACTCACTACACTGTCACTACACAGTCCAGGCAAGATGCTCTCTGGGAGAAAGAGAGGATACGATGACTCCACCTCAATTAGTCTGTGATTCCTCCTCCTTAACCATATTGGAAGAGAAGGTACAAGGTCACTCCCCTCAGAATGTCTTCTCCAATGAGTTTAGAGGAGGAGCCAAGGAGAGAGGGTGCAAGGATTTGAGGAAAGATGAATTGAGAGAGAACACGACGATGTGGAGACAGAGTGATATATCAGCTGATCCATTTACCTGCCTTGCCCCCTCTGACCTGATATATCAGCTGATCCATTTACCTGCCTTGCCCCCTCTGACCTGATTTATCAGCTGATCCATTTACCTCCCCTGCCCCCTCTGACGACATTCGATAGAATACCAAGAAAACTAAAACAAGGATGACTGAAGGAGAAAATGAATCGCTGGTCTAGCGGGATGTCGATCGGACCCAGCCAGAATCAGTTCAGTGGTCATATGATAGCGTGAAAATAACCAGTCTACTGTAATAAGAGCTTTTAATACTGTCTGACTGTCCCCAACTGTCCTGACCACTCCGACCGCTAACACGGATATGGATTGTGTCCCAAATGGCACCCTAGTCCCCATTTAGTGCACTACTTTAGATCAGGGCCCATTGGGAACTGGCCAAAAGTAGTGAACTTAGAAGGGAATATGGGGCCATTTGGGACGAACATTGGAATAAGAAACAAGGGAGCCCTATTGTGGAAAGATTCCAAACATTTACATAAAACAACCCTGATATTTAAATTGTGTAAACCAATCTCTCTGGGAATGATATACAACAGATATCTAGCCCTGATTGAACCTCTCTGCTGTTTGTCAAGCTTATCCCTTTAAACAAGTCAGTTCCTTTTGTCTTCATGTAGTATCTACTGTAACCTATTCTACTGTCTTTATGTAGTATCTACTGTAACCAATTCTACTGTCTTCATGTAGTATCTACTGTAACCTATTCTACTGTCTTTATGTAGTATCTACTGTAACCTATTCTACTGTCTTTATGTAGTATCTACTGTAACCTATTCTACTGTCTTTATGTAGTATCTACTGTAACCTATTCTACTGTCTTCATGTAGTATCTACTGTAACCTATTCTACTGTCTTTATGTAGTATCTACTGTAACCTATTCTACTGTCTTTATGTAGTATCTACTGTAACCTATTCTACTGTCTTCATGTAGTATCTACTGTAACCTATTCTACTGTCTTCATGTAGTATCTACTGTAACCTATTCTACTGTCTTCATGTAGTATCTACTGTAACCTATTCTACTGTCTTCATGTAGTATCTACTGTAACCTATTCTACTGTCTTCATGTAGTATCTACTGTAACCAATTCTACTGTCTTCATGTAGTATCTACTGTAACCTATTCTACTGTCTTCATGTAGTATCTACTGTAACCTATTCTACTGTCTTCATGTAGTATCTACTGTAACCTATTCTACTGTCTTCATGTAGTATCTACTGTAACCTATTCTACTGTCTTCATGTAGTATCTACTGTAACCTATTCTACTGTCTTTATGTAGTATCTACTGCAACCTATTCTACTGTCTTTATGTAGTATCTACTGTAACCTATTCTACTGTCTTTATGTAGTATCTACTGTAACCTATTCTACTGTCTTTATGTAGTATCTACTGTAACCTATTCTACTGTCTTCATGTAGTATCTACTGTAACCTATTCTACTGTCTTCATGTAGTATCTACTGTAACCTATTCTACTGTCTTCATGTAGTATCTACTGTAACCTATTCTACTGTCTTCATGTAGTATCTACTGTAACCTATTCTACTGTCTTTATGTAGTATCTACTGTAACCTATTCTACTGTCTTCATGTAGTATCTACTGTAACCTATTCTACTGTCTGTCATGTAGTATCTACTGTAACCAATTCTACTGTCTTCATGTAGTATCTACTGTAACCTATTCTACTGTCTTCATGTAGTATCTACTGTAACCTATTCTACTGTCTTCATGTAGTATCTACTGTAACCTATTCTACTGTCTTCATGTAGTATCTACTGTAACCTATTCTACTGTCTTCATGTAGTATCTACTGTAACCTATTCTACTGTCTTTATGTAGTATCTACTGTAACCTATTCTACTGTCTTTATGTAGTATCTACTGTAAGTTGCCTAGTATGTCTATGTCTAGGAGCCCGTCTCTGGCAGGCCAATCAGACAGGCTATACATGTTCTTCTTCAGTCTTGTAAACCAAATATAGCCAAACTTGACCCATAGTTACAGGACAGCGCTGAGCTGTTCCTAGTTACAGGACAGCGCTGAGCTGTTCCTAGTTACAGGACAGCGCTGAGCTGTTCCTAGTTACAGGACAGAGCTGAACTGTTCCTAGTTACAGGACAGCGCTGAGCTGTTCCTAGTTACAGGACAGCGCTGAGCTGTTCCTAGTTACAGCGCTGAGCTGTTCCTAGTTACAGGACAGCGCTGAGCTGTTCCTAGTTACAGGACAGCGCTGAGCTGTTCCTAGTTACAGGACAGCGCTGAGCTGTTCCTAGTTACAGGACAGCGCTGAGCTGTTCCTAGTTACAGGACAGCGCTGAGCTGTTCCTAGTTACAGGACAGAGCTGAGCTGTTCCTAGTTACAGGACAGAGCTGAGCTGTTCCTAGTTACAGGACAGAGCTGTTCCTAGTTACAGGACAGCGCTGAGCTGTTCCTAGTTACAGGACAGCGCTGAGCTGTTCCTAGTTACAGGACAGCGCTGAGCTGTTCCTAGTTACAGGACAGCGCTGAGCTGTTCCTAGTTACAGGACAGAGCTGTTCCTAGTTACAGGACAGCGCTGAGCTGTTCCTAGTTACAGGACAGCGCTGAACTGTTCCTAGTTACAGGACAGCGCTGAGCTGTTCCTAGTTACAGGACATCGCTGAACTGTTCCTAGTTACAGGACATCGCTGAGCTGTTCCTAGTTACAGGACAGCGCTGAGCTGTTCCTAGTTACAGGACAGCGCTGAGCTGTTCCTAGTTACAGGACAGCGCTGAGCTGTTCCTAGTTACAGGACAGCGCTGAACTGTTCCTAGTTACAGGACAGAGCTGAGCTGTTCCTAGTTACAGGACAGCGCTGAGCTGTTCCTAGTTACAGGACAGCGCTGAGCTGTTCCTAGTTACAGGACAGCGCTGAGCTGTTCCTAGTTACAGGACAGCGCTGAGCTGTTCCTAGTTACAGGACAGCGCTGAGCTGTTCCTAGTTACAGGACAGCGCTGAGCTGTTCCTAGTTACAGGACAGCGCTGAGCTGTTCCTAGTTACAGGACAGCGCTGAGCTGTTCCTAGTTACAGGACAGAGCTGAGCTGTTCCTAGTTACAGGACAGAGCTGAGCTGTTCCTAGTTACATGAGCGCATTGTTGACTGTGTCCATCACAGACTCCATCAGGAACTACACATCTGGGTCTGGTGGGTGAAAGAACCATGTAGACCGATCCCAGATCAGTTTGTGCTGTGTTGCCATGACATTTACCTCAGTCAGAACAACTGTAACTGACCCCCAGGTCAAAGACTAGACTTCTGCAACAGCTTCAGCTCAGCTAATGAATACAACATGTTAAACCTAACAGCTTCTCGGGCCAGACATTCTGAACCAGAAGTCTGCTCAGTGCTGACATACATATTCTCTCCCTCTACGGATACAGGAGAAAGTGGTGAAACACTGCTAGAGAAAATGGTGAAACACTACTAGAGAACATGGTGAAACACTACTAGAGAAAATGGTGAAACACTACTAGAGAAAATGGTGAAACACTACTAGAGAAAATGGTGAAACACTACTAGAGAAAATGGTGAAACACTACTAGAGAACATGGTGAAACACTACTAGAGAAAATGGTGAAACACTACTAGAGAACATGGTGAAACACTGCTAGAGAACATGGTGAAACACTACTAGAGAAAATGGTGAAACACTACTAGAGAAAATGGTGAAACACTGCTAGAGAAAATGGTGAAACACTACTAGAGAACATGGTGAAACACTACTAGAGAAAATGGTGAAACACTACTAGAGAAAATGGTGAAACACTACTAGAGAAAATGGTGAAACACTACTAGAGAAAATGGTGAAACACTACAGGAGAAATGGTGAAACACTACAGGAGAAAATGGTGAAACACTACAGGAGAAAATGGTGAAAGAAAGTGGTGAAACACTACAGGAGAAAATGGTGAAACACTACAGGAGAAAATGGTGAAAGAAAGTGGTGAAACACTACAGGAGAAAATGGTGAAACACTACAGGAGAAAGTGGTGAAACACTACAGGAGAAAGTGGTGAAACACTACAGGAGAAAGTGGTGAAACACTACAGGAGAAAGTGGTGAAACACTACAGGCGAAAACGGTGAAACACTGCAGGAGAAAACGGTGAAACACTGCAGGAGAAAGTGGTGAAACACTTTCTGACTGGGAATTAGAGAAAGGGCCTTCAGAAAGTATTCACATCCCTTGACTTTTTAAAATGGATTTAATTGTTGTTGTTTTTTGTCAATGATTTACACAAAATACGCTGTAATGTCAAAGTGGATGAAACATTATAACATTTGTAAAATAATGTATGGAACATAAAAACGTGAATATATCTTGATTAGATAAGAAAACAATCCCGAGAGTCAATACATGTTAGAATCACCTTTGGCAGTGATTACAGCTGTGGGTCTTTCTGGGTAAATCTCTAAGGGCTTTGCACACCTGGATGGTACAATATTTGCAAATAATTCTTTAAAAAATGTATTGATCTTTACTCTGTCCTGTATGTAGTATGTAGTATGTCTGTCCTGTATATAGTATGTCTGTCCTGTATGTAGCATGTCTGTCCTGTATGTAGTATGTCTGTCCTGTATGTAGTATGTAGTATGTCTGTCCTGTATGTAGTATGTCTGTCCTGTATGTAGTATGTAGTATGTCTGTCCTGTATGTAGTATGTAGTATGTCTGTCCTGTATGTAGTATGTCTGTCCTGTATGTAGTATGTAGTATGTCTGTCCTGTATGTAGTATGTCTGTCCTGTATGTAGTATGTCTGTCCTGTATGTAGTATGTAGTATGTCTGTCCTGTATGTAGTATGTAGTATGTCTGTCCTGTCTGTAGTATGTAGTATGTCTGTCCTGTATGTAGTATGTCTGTCCTGTATGTAGTATGTCTGTCCTGTATGTAGTATGTCTGTCCTGTATGTAGTATGTCTGTCCTGTATGTAGTATGTAGTATGTCTGTCCTGTATGTAGTATGTCTGTCCTGTATGTAGTATGTAGTATGTCTGTCCTGTATGTAGTATGTAGTATGTCTGTCCTGTATGTAGTATGTCTGTCCTGTATGTAGTATGTAGTATGTCTGTCCTGTATGTAGTATGTAGTATGTCTGTCCTGTATGTAGTATGTCTGTCCTGTATGTAGTATGTAGTATGTCTGTCCTGTATGTAGTATGTAGTATGTCTGTCCTGTATGTAGTATGCCTGTCCTGTATGTAGTATGTCTGTCCTGTATGTAGTATGCCTGTCCTGTATGTAGTATGTCTGTCCTGTATGTAGTATGTAGTATGTCTGTCCTGTATGTAGTATGTCTGTCCTGTATGTAGTATGTCTGTCCTGTATGTAGTATGTAGTATGTCTGTCCTGTATGTAGTATGTCTGTCCTGTATGTAGTATGTCTGTCCTGTATGTAGTATGTCTGTCCTGTATGTAGTATGTCTGTCCTGTATGTAGTATGTCTGTCCTGTATGTAGTATGTCTGTCCTGTATGTAGTATGTAGTATGTCTGTCCTGTATGTAGTATGCCTGTCCTGTATGTAGTATGTCTGTCCTGTATGGAGTATGTAGTATGTCTGTCCTGTATGTAGTATGTCTGTCCTGTATGTAGTATGTCTGTCCTGTATGTAGTATGTCTGTCCTGTATGTAGTATGTCTGTCCTGTATGTAGTATGTCTGTCCTGTATGTAGTATGTCTGTCCTGTATGTAGTATGTCTGTCCTGTATGTAGTATGTCTGTCCTGTATGTAGTATGTCTGTCCTGTATGTAGTATGTCGTATGTTTTTCCTGTATGTAGTATGTCTGTCCTGTATGTAGTATGTAGTATGTCTGTCCTGTATGTAGTATGTAGTATGTCTGTCCTGTATGTAGTATGTAGTATGTATGTCCTGTATGTAGTATGTCTGTCCTGTATGTAGTATGTCTGTCCTGTATGTAGTATGTAGTATGTATGTCCTGTATGTAGTATGTATGTCCTGTATGTAGTATGTAGTATGTCTGTCCTGTATGTAGTATGTAGTATGTCTGTCCTGTATGTAGTATGTAGTATGTCTGTCCTGTATGTAGTATGTAGTATGTCTGTCCTGTATGTAGTATGTAGTATGTCTGTCCTGTATGTAGTATGTATGTCCTGTATGTAGTATGTAGTATGTATGTCCTGTATGTAGTATGTAGTATGTATGTCCTGTATGTAGTATGTAGTATGTCTGTCCTGTATGTAGTATGTAGTATGTCTGTCCTGTATGTAGTATGTATGTCCTGTATGTAGTATGTAGTATGTATGTCCTGTATGTAGTATGTCTGTCCTGTATGTAGTATGTAGTATGTATGTCCTGTATGTAGTATGTCTGTCCTGTATGTAGTATGTAGTATGTATGTCCTGTATGTAGTATGTATGTCCTGTATGTAGTATGTAGTATGTCTGTCCTGTATGTAGTATGTAGTATGTATGTCCTGTATGTAGTATGTCTGTCCTGTATGTAGTATGTCTGTCCTGTATGTAGTATGTAGTATGTCTGTCCTGTATGTAGTATGTAGTATGTCTGTCCTGTATGTAGTATGTAGTATGTCTGTCCTGTATGTAGTATGTAGTATGTCTGTCCTGTATGTAGTATGTCTGTCCTGTATGTAGTATGTCTGTCCTGTATGTAGTATGTAGTATGTCTGTCCTGTATGTAGTATGTAGTATGTCTGTCCTGTATGTAGTATGTCTGTCCTGTATGTAGTATGTAGTATGTCTGTCCTGTATGATGCCATCAGATCTTTCTAGGGGTCGTCGATCCAGAACCCTCATTTTAATTCTCTGTCTGTAATCTGCACAACTCAAAATGTCCTGGAGCATTTAGGAGGCAAAGCAAAGTGCTAACGGATCTCACAACCAACACAATGCAACATAATCACAAAGCTATTTGGCAGATCTCACAACCAACACAATGCAACATAATCACAAAGCTATTTGGCAGATCTCACAACCAACACAATGCAACATAATCACAAAGCTATTTGGCAGATCTCACAACCAACACAATGCAACATATTCACAAAGCTATTTGGCAGATCTCACAACCAACACAATGCAACATAATCACAAAGCTATTTGGCAGATCTCACAACCAACACAATGCAACATAATCACAAAGCTATTTGGCAGATCTCACAACCAACACAATGCAACATATTCACAAAGCTATTTGGCAGATCTCACAACCAACACAATGCAACATAATCACAAAGCTATTTGGCAGATCTCACAACCAACACAATGCAACATAATCACAAAGCTATTTGGTTCATTTGAACCGCATTCGGAAATAATGTCACTTCCCTGTAACCCTGGCCAGGAATCAGTAGCTAGGCTACCAATATGACGCTTGTTGTTGTTGTTTAGTATCAGAACATGGAGTCTCTAAGTCCTCAGTAGACACAGCAAGCTACTATCAAGTTATTCACAGAGACAGATTTGACTGGTTTGTCAAAGCCTCGCAATGCAAATGATCGAATCCTGATCTAACCCTGGCCCAACCCTGACCCAACCCTGACCTAACCCTGACCCAAACCTGATCTAACCCTGACCTAACCCTGACCCTAACCCTGATCTAACCCTAACCCTGGCCCAACCCTGACCCAACCCTGATCTAACCCTGGCCCAACCCTGACCCAACCCTGATCTAACCCTGGCCCAACCCTGACCCAACCCTGATCTAACCCTGGCCCAAACCTGACCCAACCCTGATCTAACCCTGGTCTAACCCTGACCCAACCCTAACCCTGATCTAACCCTGACCCAACCCTAACCCTGATCTAACCCTGACCCAACCCTGATCTAACCCTGGCCCAACCCTGACCCAACCCTGATCTAACCCTGACCCAACCCTGACCCAACCCTAACCCTGATCTAACCCTGACCCAACCCTGATCTAACCCTGGCCCAAACCTGACCCAACCCTGATCTAACCCTGGCCCAACCCTGACCCAACCCTGATCTAACCCTGACCCAACCCTGACCCAACCCTAACCCTGATCTAACCCTGACCCAAACCTGATCTAACCCTGACCCTAATCTAACCCTAACCCTGGTCTAACCCTGACCCTAACCCTGATCTAACCCTAACCCTGGTCTAACCCTGACCCAACCCTAAACCTAACCCTGATCTAACCCTGACCCTAACCGAACCCTGACCCAATCCTGATCTAACCCTGACCCAACCCTGATCTAACCCTGACCCAACCCTGATCTAACCTTGACCCAACCCTGATCTAACCCTGACCCAACCCTGATCTAACCCTGACCCAACCCTGATCTAACCCTGATCTAACCCGGACCCTAACCCTGATCTAACCCGGACCCTAACCCTGATCTAACCCGGACCCTAACCCTGATCTAACCCGGACCGAACCCTGATCTAACCCTGACCCAACCCTGACCTGAACCCTGACCCAACCCAGACCTGAACCCTGACCCAACCCTGATCTAACCCTGATCTAACCCGGACCAAACCCTGACCCTGACCCTAACCGGACCAGACCCTGACCAAACCCTGGCCCAACCCTGATCTAACCCTGATCTAACCCGGACCTGACCCTGACCCTAACCGGACCAGACCAAACCCTGACCCAACCCTGATCTAACCCTGACCCAACCCTAATCTAACCCTGACCCTAACCCAGACCAAACCCTGACCCTAACCCAGACCAAACCCTGACCCTAACCCAGAACAAACCCTGACCCTAACCCTGACCAAACCCTGACCCTAACCCTGACCAAACCCTGACCCTAACCCTGACCAAACCCTGATCTAACCCTGACCAAACCCTGAGAGCTGCTGAATGGAGCTATACTAGAAGTCCCCCTCTGTCTGTTAGCAGAGGACCACTGCACTTCAACAGTACACCAGGGATGCATCTCAAACGGCACCCTATTCCCTATATAGTGCACTACTTTAGACCAGAGCCCTATGGAACCCTATTCCCCACATATAGTGCACTACTTTAGACCAGAGCCCTATGGAACCCTATTCCCCACATATAGTGCACTACTTTAGACCAGAGCCCTATGGAACCCTATTCCCCACATATAGTGCACTACTTTAGACCAGAGCCCTATGGAACCCTATTCCCCACATATAGTGCACTACTTTAGACGAGAGCCCTATGGAACCCTATTCCCCACATATAGTGCACTACTTTAGACCAGAGCCCTATGGAACCCTATTCCCCACATATAGTGCACTACTTTAGACCAGAGCCTTATGGAACCCTATTCCCCACATATAGTGCACTACATTAGACCAGAGCCCTATGGAACCCTATTCCCCACATATAGTGCACTACTTTAGACCAGAGCCCTATGGAACCCTATTCCCTATATAGTGCACTACTTTAGACCAGAGCCCTATGGAACCCTATTCCCCACATATAGTGCACTACTTTAGACCAGAGCCTTATGGGCCCTGTGCACTATATGTAGGGAATAGAGTGCAGTTTCTATATCCTTTCTATCCAGTCTAAAAGGTCTTCTGACAAAGCTTATGTAGTTTTTATTACATCAGGAACTCACTTCAAAACATGGCTCTCTATTTGAGTTATGACCTCATGAGGGAGGCAGTAAAGCAGAAGAAGAAGAAGAGTTGCTGAGGGTTAAACAAAGTGCCTGAAGAAGAAGAAGAAGAGTTGTTGAGGGTTAAACAAAGTACCTGAAGAAGAAGAAGAAGAGTTGTTGAGGGTTAAACAAAGTACCTGAAGAAGAAGAAGAAGAGTTGCTGAGGGTTAAACAAAGTACCTGAAGAAGAAGAAGAGTTGTTGAGGGTTAAACAAAGTACCCGAAGAAGAAGAAGAGTTGTTGAGGGTTAAACAAAGTACCCGAAAAAGAAGAGTTGTTGAGGGTTAAACAAAGTACCTGAAGAAGAAGAAGAAGAAGAAGAAGAGTTGTTGAGGGTTAAACAAATAACCCGAAGAAGAAGAAGAAGAAGAGTTGTTGGGGGTTAAACAAAGTACCTGAAGAAGAAGAAGAAGAAGAAGAGTTGTTGAGGGTTAAACAAATAACCCGAAGAAGAAGAAGAAGAAGAGTTGTTGGGGGTTAAACAAAGTACCTGAAGAAGGAGAGTTGTTGAGGGTTAAACAAAGTACCTGAAGAAGGAGAGTTGTTGAGGGTTAAACAAAGTACCTGAAGAAGAAGAAGAGTTGTTGAGGGTTAAACAAAGTACCTGAAGAAGAAGAGTTGTTGAGGGTTAAACAAATTACCCGAAGAAGAAGAAGAGTTGTTGAGGGTTAAACAAAGTACCCGGAGAAGAAGAAGAAGAAGAAGAGTTGTTGAGGGTTAAACAAAGTACCTGAAGAAGAAGAAGAAGAAGAGTTGCTGAGTTAAACAAAGTACCTGAAGAAGAAGAAGAAGAAGAAGAAGAGTTGTTGAGGGTTAAACAAAGTACCTGAAGAAGAAGAAGAGTTGTTGAGGGTTAAACAAAGTACCCGAAGAAGAAGAAGAGTTTTTGAGGGTTAAACAAAGTACCTGAAGAAGAAGAAGAAGAGTTGCTGAGGGTTAAACAAAGTACCTGAAGAAGAAGAAGAGTTGTTGAGGGTTAAACAAAGTACCCGAAGAAGAAGAAGAAGGGTTGCTGAGGGTTAAACAAAGTACCTGAAGAAGAAGAAGAGTTGTTGAGGGTTTAACAAAGTACCCGGAGAAGAAGAAGAGTTGTTGAGGGTTAAACAAATTACCCGAAGAAGAAGAAGAGTTGTTGAGGGTTAAACAAAGTACCCGAAGAAGAAGAAGAGTTGTTGAGGGTTAAACAAAGTACCTGAAGAAGAAGAAGAAGAGTTGCTGAGGGTTAAACAAAGTACCTGAAGAAGAAGAAGAAGAGTTGTTGAGGGTTAAACAAAGTACCTGAAGAAGACAGCTGGAGCAATTAACCTTCCAACCAGGCTCTCTCAAAGTTGAAGCCTAAAAATCACTTGTTTTATTTGACGTTGATCTTCCGGGACTCACTATACGGAAGGCAAGCGACGTCTACGATCATTGTCAGACCAAACAATAGTTTGGCAAGACGGTAAACAGATCTATCAGTAGGATAACAGAGAACGGTGAGACTCAGAGAAATCTGCTCCACTACAAAATATTCATTCAAAACAAAACACATGTGTGTTTGCAGAACATGTGTGTTTGCAGAACATAATAGCACTATCCAATATATATATATATATTCACCTATTTAAACATAACAAGTGGGGAAACCTTGAGGCAGCATATTAACTACCACTATCCACTATTGTTTATGGTAATGTCCAAAACGGCACCCTATTCCCTACATAGTGCACATGGCCCGTAGGGTTCTGGTCAAAAGTAGTGCACCATGTAGGGAATAGGGTGCCATTTGAGAAGCATTCTACATTTCAGCTTTATCAGTGGAACAGGGTGTGCTGCCTGCAGTCATGTGGGCTTTGACTTCTGATTGGAGGACAACCCAGACCCAGACTAGAGGTCGACCGATTAATTAGAGACGATCTCAAGTTTTCATAACAAATCAGTAATGTGCCTTTTTTTGGACTTTGCGATTGCGATATACGAGGAGACTGCGTGGCAGGCTGACCACCTGTTACAAGAGTGCAGCTTCAAAAGGACCTTGTGGCTGCAAGGAGCCAAGGTAAGATGCAACCTAGCATTAAACTTATCTTATAAAAAACAATCAATCTTCATATAATCACTAGTTAACTACACGTAGTTGATGATATTACTAGGTTAACTAACTAGTCCTGCGTTGCATATAATCAATGTGGTGCCTGTTAATTTATCATCGAATCACAGCCTACTTCAACTTCGCCAAAATGGGTGATGATTTTTTTTAAAGCTCATTCGCGAAAAAAGCACAAATGTACCTAACCATAAACATCAATTCCTTTCTTAAAATTATTACACAAGTATATATTTTTAAACCTGCATATGTAGTTCAAAGAAATTCATGTTAGCAGGATATATTAACTAGGGAGATTGTGTCACTTCTCTTGCGTTCAGTGCAGGCAGTCAGAGTATATGCAGCAGTTTGGGCCGCCAGGCTCGTTATGAGATGAGTTTCTTCCTAACAAAGACCGTAATTAACTTGCCAGAATTGTACATAATTATGACATAACATGGAAGGTTGTGCAATGGAACAGCAATATTTAGACTTATGGATGCCACCTGTTAGATAAAATATGTAACGGTTCAGTATTTCACTGAAAGAATAAACGTTTTGTTTTGGATAATATAGTTTCCGGATTTGACCATATTAATGACCTACGGCTTGTATTTCTGTGTGTTATTATGTTATGATTAAGTCTATGATTTGATATTTGTTAGAGCAGTCGGACTGAGCGGTGGTAAACAGCAGCAGGCTTGTAAGCATTCATTCAAACAGCACTTTCCTGCATTTGACAGCAGCTCTTCGCTGTGCTTCAAGCATTGCACTGTTTATGACTTCAAGCCTATCAACTCCCGAGATTAGGCTGGCAATTCTATAGTGCCTATAAGAACATCCAATAGTCAAAGGTGTATGAAATACAAATGGTATAGAGAGAAATAGTCCTATAATTTCAATAATAACTACAACCTAAAACTTCATACCTGGGAATATTGAAGACTCATGTTAAAAAGGAACCACCAGCTTTCATATGTTCTCATGTTCTGAGCAAGGAACTGAAACATTAGCTTTTTTACATAGCGCATATTGCACTTTTACTTTACATTTACATTACATTTAAGTCATTTAGCAGACTCTTGTTTTGCACCTTCTGACATCCAGTGGAACAGCCACTTTACAATAGTGCATCTAAATCATTTAAGGGGGTGAGAAGGATTACTTATCCTATCCTAGAGTATTCCTTGAAGAGAGGTGTCTCCGGAAATTGACTCTGCTGTCCTGGCGTTGTGAGGGAGTTTGTTCCACCATTGGGGGGCCAGAGCAGCGAACATTTTGATATGTAAGTGGTAGGGAAATATGAAAGTGTTGATCAGAGCGGAGGTATTGTTCCCCTCCCAGCTCCGTCAAGCACCATGGTCTTGTAGCGGATCATTCAACTGGAAGCCAGTGGAGGCGGAGGAGCGGAGGAGCGGGGGTGACATTATTGACAAATGCGGCGTTCTGGATGAGTTGTAGGGGTTTAATGGCACAGGCAGGGAAGCCAACAGCGAGTTGCAGTAATCCAGAAGATGACAAGTGCCTGGATTTTCCTGTGTGAGGCAGGGTACTCTGCGGATGTTGTAGAGCATGAACCTACAGGAACGGGCCACCGCCATGATTTGGTTGAAAAAGGGTGTTGTCCAGGATCACGCCAAGGTTCTTAGCGCTCTGAGAAGGACACAATGGAGTTGTCATGAAGATCATGGAACGGGCAGTCCTTCCCCGGGAGGAAGAAGCTCCGTCTTGCCGAGTTCAGCTCGAGGTGGTGATCCGTCATCCACACTGATATGTCTGCCAGACATGCAGAGATGCGATTCGCCACCTGGTCATCAGAAGGGGGAAAAATTATTGTGTAAATAGCAATGATAGGAGAGACCATGTGAGGTTATGACAGAGCCAAGTGAATAATAATAATAATAGAGCCCTACATGGTGAATGGTGAGGAGACAGATTCTCGCCACGCCACCTGGTAGGAGCGACCTGTCAGGTAGGACGCAATCCAAGATGCCCAACTCGGAGAGGGTGGAGAGGAGGATCTGATGGTTCACAGTATCGAAGGCAATAGGTCTAGAAGGATGAGAGCAGAGGAGAGAGTTAAGCTTTAGCAGTGCGGAGCGCCTCCGTGATACAGAGAAGAGCAGTCTCAGTTGAATGACTAGTCTTGAAACCTGACTGATTTGGATCAAGAAGGTCATTCTGAGAGAGATAGCGGGAGAGCTGGCCAAGGACGGCACGTTCAAGAGTTTTGGAGAGAAAAGAAAGAAGGGATACTGGTCTGTAGTTGTTTACATCGGAGGGATCGAGTGTAGGTTTTTTCAGAAGGGGTGCAACTCTCGCTCTCTTGAAGACGGAAGGGACGTAGCCCTTTCTTCTCCAACACTTTGTTTTTGCATTACTTAAACCAAATTGAACATGTTTCATTATTTATTTGAGACGAAATAGATTTCTGTATTATATTAAGTTAAAATAAAAGTGTTCATTGTTCATTCAATATTGTTGTAATTGTCATTATTACAAATATATATTAAAAAAATATAACAAATATTTAAAAATAATAATAAATTAAAAATAATAATAATAAATGTTAAAAAATTTATAAAAAATATGTTTAAAAAATTTGAAGAAAAAAACAAAAAAACAAAAATAAAATAATAATAAAATAATAAAATAAATAAAATAAATAAAATAAAATAAAAATCGGCCAATTAATCGGTATCGGCTTTTTTTGTTCCTCCAATTATTTGGTGTCGGCCTTGAAAAATCCTAATCAGTCGACCTCTCATACAGACCCAGAACCGTTGAGAAACAGACATCAGTGACTTGAAGGATTAAGCGATTTCAAATACTATGCATATAAACACAACGTAGGCTAGTGGGAGGGATAGAGGGAAGGAATGGGGGAGATAGTGAAACCTCTCCCTTCGCCTCTTCCTCTCTGGCTGAAAGCAGGGTTGATCGGCCTGGGGGGGAGAGACAGAGACAGAGAGAAGGATATGAGAGAGACAGAGAAGGATATGAGAGAGAGACACACAGAAAGACAGAGAGAGACAGAGAGGCACACAGAGAGACACAGACAGAGAGAAACAGAAAGAGAGAGAGAGAGGAGAGAGAGAAGGATTTGAAAGAGTGAGACAGACACACAGAGAGAGAGGGAGAGAGAGAGAGAGAGAGAGAGAGAGAGAGAGAGAGAGAGAGAGAGACCAACCAAGGAGGGCCGACAGCAGCACCTAGATCTTCTGCACAGATTCTGTCAGACCTGGGCCCTGACAGTAAATCTCAGTAAGACAAAAATAATGGTGTTCCAAAAAAGGTCCAGTCGCCAGGACCACAAATACAAATTCCATCTAGACACTGCTGCCCTAGAGCACACAAAAAACTATACATACCTCGGCCTAAACATCAGCGCCACAGGTAACTTCCACAAAGCTGTGAACGATCTGAGAGACAAGGCAAGAAGGGCATTCTATGCCATCAAAAGGAACATACAATTCAACATACCAATTAGGATCTGGCTAAAAACTACTTGGATGAGTCATAGAGCCGATTGCCCTTCATGGTTGTGAGGTCTGGGGTCCGCTCACCAACCAAGACTTCACAAAATGGGACAAACACCAAATTGAGACTGCATGCAGAATTCTGCAAAAATATCCTCCAAATACCAAATAATGCATGCAGAGCAAAATTAGGCCGATACCCACTAATTATCAAAATCCAGAAAAGAGCCGTTAAATTCTGCAACGACTTAAAAGGAAGCGATTCCCAAACCTTCCATAACAAAGCCATCACCTACAGAGAGATGAACCTGGAGAAGAGTCCTCTAAGCAAGCTGGTCCTGGGGCTCTGTTCACAAACACAAACACACCCTACAGAGCCCCAGGACAGCAGCACAATTAGACCCCAACCAAATCATGAGAAAACAAAAAGATAATTACTTGACACATTGGAAAGAATTAACAAAAAAACAGAGCAAACTGGAATGCTATTTGGCCCCAAACAGAGAGTACACAGTGGCAGAATACCTGACCACTGTGACTGACCCAAATTTAAGGAGAGCTTTGACTATGTACAGACTTAGTGAGCATAGCCTTGCTATTGAGAAAGGCCGCCGTAGGCAGACATGGCTCTCAAGAGAAGACAGGCTATGTGCTCACTGCCTACAAAATGAGGTGGAAACTGAGCTGCACTTCCTAACCTCCTGCCCAATGTATGACCATATTAGAGAGACATATTTCCCTCAGATTACACAGATCCACAAAGAATTTGAAAACAAATCCAATTTTGATAAACTCCCATATCTACTGGGTGAAATTCCACAGTGTGCCATCACAGCAGCAAGATTTGTGACCTGTTGCCACAAGAAAAGGGAAACCAGTGAAGAACAAACACCATTGTAAATACAACCCATATTTATGCTTATTTATTTTCCCTTGTGTACATTGTTACAACACTGTATATTTATATATATATAATATGACATTTGTAATGTCTTTATTGTTTTGAAACTTATGTATGTGTAATGTTTACTGTTAATTTTTATTGTTTATTTCACTTTTGTATATCATCTACCTCACTTTCTTTGGCAATGTTAACACATGTTTCCCATGCCAATAAAGCCCCTTGAATTGAGAGAGAGAGAGAGAGAGATACATAGAGACAGAAAGAGGGTAACGGCTGTCCTGTCTCTGTCATGTCCTCACCTACCTTCTCTCTGTCCTGCCTCTGTCCTCACCTGTCTCTGTCCTCACCTGTCTCTGTCCTGTCCTGACCTGTCTCTGTCCTGTCTCTGTCCTCACCTGTATCTGTCCTCACCTGTCTCTGTCCTGTCTGTCCTCGCCTGTCTCTGTCCTGTCTCTGTCCTGTCCTCGCCTGTCTCTGTCCTGTCTCTGTCCTGTCCTCACCTGTCTCTGTCTTCGCCTGTCTCTGTCCTCACCTGTCTCTGTCCTGTCCTGTCTCTGTCCTGTCCTGTCTCTGTCCTGTCCTGTCTCTGTCCTCACCTGTCTCTGTCCTCACCTGTCTCTGTCCTCACCCGTCTCTGTCCTCACCCGTCTCCTCTCTGTCCTCGCCCGTCATGTCTTGTCTATGTCCTCGACCTGCCTTCTCCCTGTCCTGTCTCTGTCCTTTCCCAGTCCTTCAGCACCTGCCGTCTCAGCAACCTGGGGGCCGGTGTTGGATATCTCTTATATAACCTAAGAGCAGCAACACTTGCTGAATGACTCACACATTTACAGTCGTTACCTCATGTTGTGGATACTGAACCAATGGCTAGCACACATAACTCAATACATCTCTATGGTCAGGCTCAGTAACATCAGTTAGCTACAGCATGTCATCTAATGGATACTAAACACCGTCTAGCCTAAGTCTTGCTTTGTGGAACTAGACCGAGGCTATCCTTCAGACTAGAGGTCGACCGATTATGATTTTTCAAAGCCGATACCGATACCAATTATTGGAGGACCAAAGAAAGCCAATACCGATTAATCGGACGATTGAGATATATATATATATATATAAAATAATGACAATTACAACAATAGTGAATGAACACTTATTTTAACTTAATATAATACATCAATAAAATCAATTTAGTGTCAAATAAATAATGATGATAATGATAACTTGTTCAATTTGGTTTAAATAATGCAAAAACAAAGTGTTGGAGAAGAAAGTAAAAGTGTGATATGTAAGAAAGCTAACGTTTAAGTTCCTTGCTCAGAAAATGAGAACATATGAAAGCTGGTGGTTCCTTTTAACATGAGACTTCAATATTCACAGGTAAGAAGTTTTAGGTTGTAGTTTTTATAGTTTTTATAGGACTATTTCTCTCTATACCATTTTTGTATTTCATATACCTTTGATGTTCTTATAGGTACTTTAGTATTGCCAGCCTAATCTCAGGAGTTGATAGGCTGGAAGTCATAAACAGCGCTGTGCTTCTAGCATTGCCAAGAGCTGCTGGAAAATGCACGAAAGTGCTGTTTGAATGAATGTTTATGAGCCTGCTGCTGCCTACCACCACTCAGTCAGACTGCTCTATCAAATCATAGACTTAATCATAACATAATAAACACACAGAAATACGAGCCGTAGGTCATTAATATGGTCATATCCAGAAACGATCATTTCTAAAACAAAACGTTTATTCTTTCATTGAAATATGGAACCGTTCCGTATTTTATCTAACGGGTGGCATCCATAAGTCTAAATATTGCTGTTACATTGCACAACCTTCCATGTTATGTCATAATTATGTACAATTCTGGCAAATTAGTTACGGTCTTTGTCACACAGTTCACAACGAGCCAGGCGGCCCAAACTGCTGCATATACTCTGACTCTGTTTGTACAGAACGCAAGAGAAGTGACACAATTTCCCTAGTTAAAAGAAATTCATGTTAGCAGGCAATATTAACTAAATATGCAGGTTTAAAAATATATACTTGTGTATTGATTTTAAGAAAGGCATTGATGTTTATGGTTCGGTACACATTGGTGCAACGACACTGCTTTTTTCGCAAATGTGCTTTTTAAATCATCACCCGTTTCGCCGAAATAGGCTGTGATTCGATGATAAATGAACAGGCACCACATTGATTATATGCAACGCAGGACAAGCTAGTTAACCTAGTAATATCATCAACCATGTGTACTTAACTAGGGATTATGTTAAGGTAGATTTTTTTAATAAGATACGTTTAATAACTAGCTAGCACCTTACCTTGCTGCACTCTTATAACAGGTGGTCAGCCTGCCAATCAGTCTCCTCGTGGAGTAACAGGTGGTCAGCCTGCCACCCAGTCTCCTCGTGGATTGTAATGTAATCGGCCATAATCGGCGTCCAAAAATACACATTGTTATGAAAACTTGAAATCGACCCTAATTAAAATCGGTCATTCCGAATAATCGGTCGACATCTACTTCAGACACCAGCACACAGACAACAGAGACCAGCACAGTGACAACAGAGACCAGCACAGTGACAACAGAGACCAGCACAGTGACAACAGAGACCAGCCCAGTGACAACAGAGACCAGCACACAGACAACAGAGACCAGCACACAGACAACAGAGACCAGCACACAGACAACAGAGACCAGCACACAGACAACAGAGACCAGCACACAGACAACAGAGACCAGAACACAGACAACAGAGACCAGCAGCACAGACAACAGAGACCAGCACAGTGACAACAGGGACCAGCACAGTAACCAGCACAGTGACAACAGAGACCAGCACAGTGACAACAGAGACGAGCACAGTGACAACAGAGACCAGCACAGTGACAACAGAGACCAGCACAGTGACAACAGAGACCAGCACAGTGACAACAGAGACCAGCACAGTGACAACAGAGACCAGCAGTGACAACAGAGACCAGCACAGTGACAACAGAGACCAGCACAGTGACAACAGAGACGAGCACAGTGACAACAGAGACCAGCACAGTGACAACAGAGACGAGCACAGTGACAACAGAGACCAGCACAGTGACAACAGAGACCAGCACAGTGACAACAGAGACCAGCACAGTGACAACAGAGACCAGCACCAGTGACAACAGAGACCAGCACAGTGACAACAGGGACCACCAGTGACAACAGAGACCAGCACAGTGACAACAGAGACCAGTTATGATACTACTGACCAAACGTTCAACAGTTATAACACTACTGACCCCACGTTAAGTTACAATACTGTTAACTTGGGTACATAGGGCACTGGTCAAACGTAGTGCACTGTGTAGGGTTTAGGTGCCAATTGGGACGGAGCAGAAGCAGGGTTGCAGAATCCAACATAAGGGACATGGATCAATACAGAGCTGCTCCACGGGAAAGGGAAGGTACTGAGTGGCAGTTCAAGTCGCACTGAACCAGTTTAACAAGCCTCAATCTGGGAAGGCCAAATCAACTCGTGTTTGTATTTGACAACACCAGGAGGGGACAGACCAAAAAGGAGGTCAACTTGAGGTCATTTCCACGTGAACGGATCCGTGAGCACCGACATGTGAAGTTTATAGGAGCATTGTCAAATTGGGTGTCAAATGAAAATAAATTTTTCAACCATTTTCCATAACCAATAAGCAAAGGAGTAAGCAGAGACTTTCATTTCTGGTCAAACAAATGAAAACATCTAGCAGAAAAATTCTTAAAGCACATTAATGTCGGGGCCTCCCGGGTGGCGCAGTGGTTAGAGACTCTGGGTTCGCGCCCATCGCTCTGTCGTCCGGGTTAGGGAGGTCTTTGCCGGTAGGGATGTTCTTGTCTCATCGTGGCACCAGCGACTCCTGTGGCGGGCCGGGTGCAGTGCACGCTAACCAAGGTGGCCAGGTGCGCGGTGTTTCCTCCGACACATTGGTGCGGCTGGCTTCCGGGTTGGATGCGCGCTGTGTTAAGAAGCAGTGCGGCTTGGTTGGGTTGTGTATCGGAGCACGCATGACTTTCAACCTTCGTCTCTCCCGAGCCCGTACGGGAGTTGTAGTGATGAGACAAGATAGTAGCTACTAATAATTGGATACTACGAAATTGGGGAGAAAACGGGGTAAAAAAAATAAAATAATAATAATAATAATCAAATAAAAAATTACATTAATGTTGATGTAAAGACACCTGCCAGCTAATATCAACAACTATATTTTGTTTCAAAGAAATGATTTGCCCTTCTGTAAGTCTAAGAAACATTGCCTTGTGTCTTTATAATTCTGTTACCAAAAAAAAACATCTCTGTAACATATATTATTCCTCTCCATTATGAGGCTAATAAAAGTTCAAACAAGTAACAAGTCCGTGTTTTTACTGTCTTTATGAATTCTTAAGTGTTTAAAATTCATAATTCTGTTACCAAATCAGTAACGGAATTACCGACAAAATGTGTAACAGAATTACTGCAATTGAATTGGCTGCAATGGGAAATCATAGTAGTTCACACGACTGTTACGTTCAGCTCATACTGGGCCTTCAGAACACACATCTGGGTCGGTGTATATATACTGGGCCTTCAGAACACACATCTGGGTCTGTGTATATATACTGGGCCTTCAGAACACACATCTGGGTCTGTGTATATGTACTGGGCCTTCAGAACACACATCTGGGTCGGTGTATATATACTGGGCCTTCAGAACACACATCTGGGTCTGTGTATATATACTGGGCCTTCAGAACACACATCTGGGTCTGTGTATATGTACTGGGCCTTCAGAACACACATCAGGGTCTGTGTATATGTACTGGGCCTTCAGAAAGTATTCACACCTCTGGACTTTTCCCACATGATGTTGTGTTTCAGCCTGAATTTAAAATGGATTACATTTAGGTTTTTGTGTCACTGGCCTACCCACAATACCCCATAATGTCAAAGTGGAAGTGTTTTTCAACATGTTTACAAATTAATAAAACATGAAAAGCTGAAATGTCTTGAATCAATAAGTATTCAACCCCTTTGTTATGACAAGCATAAATAAGTTCAGGAGTAAATATTTGCTTAACAAGTCATATAATAAGTTGCATGGACTCACTCTGTGTGCATGTTACGGATACAGTTATCCTGTGAGTGTGTGTATCCTATGTGTGTGTTTCTTTTCTCTCCTTCTCCCCTCACAGGTGAAAATCATCACTCCCCAATCAGTCAACAATCAATCATCAATCAGAAGACACACCTCCTATTTCCTAACCTATCACAGTTCCTTCCCCATGGTTTAAAAACCCCATCATTTGTTTGTTCTAGAGCTCAATCTCTCTGTAAATGCCATGTGTGTAGGTCTCTGTGTTTCACTCTCGCTTTGTGTCTTAACCTCTCTTTTGTTTAAGCACCTCATAGCACTTTGTCATCACCTGTGAGTATTGTTTTTGGTTATGGTGTTTGTTTGTTGCTGGTGGGAAAAGGGGGAAACAAGACAAGTCTGGGCATACACTACCCGTAGGTGAACTTTGTTAAATACACTAGTTAGAACTGGGCGGACCACCCACTGTATTTTTGGTTAGTTAGTTAGCTGTTGTTAAAGTAGGCTAGTCTAGCTTAGGGGTGTTTTTGAATACTTATTGTTTCTTTCCTTGGGTCCAGCTCAGCCCCTTTTCCTGCTCCCCCATTACAGTGTTTATAAATAAACCTGGAGTTTGACAAGTAGATTTCTGTTGTCGTGGTTATTTCTTCACACTTTTACTTTGTCACAATAATAATTTGCATGAGTTATGTTACGGGTCTCATTACCATCCCCCTAGACTGTTGGACCAAAAGGGATTCGTAACAGTGCAATAATAGTGTTTAACAGTAGTTTTGAATGACTACCTCATCTCTGTACCCCACATTTAAAATTATCTGTAAGATCACTCAGTCGAGCAGTGAATTTCAAACACAGATTCAACCTCAAAGACTAGGAGGTTTTTCAATGGGCCTTCTGAGGGAGGACACCTATTGGTAGATGGGTAAAGAAAAAAAGCAGACATTAAATAACCCTTTGAGCATGATGGTTATTAATTACACTTTATATGGTGAATCAATACATCCAGTCACTACAAAGACACAGCCGTCCTTCCTAACTCAGTTGCCAGAGAGGAAGGAAACCGCTCAGGGATTTCACCATGAGGCCACTGGTGACTGTAAAATAGGTACTTAGTTTAATGCTTTACCAAGAACAACGTGAATGTTCCTGAAGCCAAGTTACAGTTTTGACTTATTAAATCTGCTTGAAAATCTATGGCAGGACCTGAAAATGGTTGTCGACAATGATCAACAACCAATTAGACAGAACTTGAAGATTTTTTTTAAAGAATAATGGGCAAATATTGCACCATCCAGGTGTGGAAAGCTCTTAGAGACTTACCCAGAATGACTCACAGCTGTTATCGCTGCCAAAGGTGATTCTAACATGTTTTGACAGGTGTTAATTCTTCTGTAAATGAGATATTTCTGTATTTTCATTTTCAATATATTTGCCAACATTTGGGGACTGTGAAGAGACACACTAGCACACACTCACCAGCACGTGGTCGTAGTGGCCTGAGGGAACACTTAATGTGTTGTGAAATCTGTTGTGAAACCATGTTGCTGGACCCCAGGAAGAGGAAAATAGCTGCTGCCTTGGCAGGAACTAAATGGGGATCCATAATAAACCCCAGGAAGAGTAGCTGCTGTCTTGGCAGGAACTAATGGGGATCCATAATAAACCCCAGGAAGAGTAGCTGCTGTCTTGGCAGGAACTAATGGGGATCCGTAATAGACCCCAGGAAGAGTAGCTGCTGTCTTGACAGGAACGATTGGGGATCCGTAATAAACCCCAGGAAGAGTAGCTGCTGCCTTGACAGGAACTAAATGGGGATCCATAATAAACCCCAGGAAGAGTAGCTGCTGCCTTGGCAGGAACTAATGGGGATCCGTAATAAACCCCAGGAAGAGTAGCTGCTGCCTTGACAGGAACTAAATGGGGATCCATAATAAACCCCAGGAAGAGTAGCTGCTGCCTTGACAGGAACTAAATGGGGATCCATAATAAACCCCAGGAAGAGTAGCTGCTTCCTTGACAGGAACTAATGGGGATCCTTAATAAACCCCAGGAAGAGTAGCTGCTGCCTTGACAGGAACTAAATGGGGATCCATAATAAATACACATTACACATACCGTAATTCCTTAGCGTGTATAAATCCACTTCCCTTCCCTTCAATAACCAACAGAGATGTTTTCATACTCAAGGTGTGATGTCATAGCTGACACCCATTCTTTCTGCCAACATTATAGATATTTAACAGAGTTTTTGGAACAGAGTTTTTGGGGGAAATGTTGTTGCATAAAAACACTGAGGAGATTTAACTCTAATTCTTGTTACCAAACATTGCATCTTCACCGTTCCTCCAGTGAATGTGGTTTTTGTGATATTTTCCCAGGCTGTACATTGTTCAATGTCGTCCTTATGCTTACAGTTGTATGGATTGGTTTGTTACACTTTTTGTTTGGCATACATTTTAAAGTGAAAGATCTGAGTCAACAGCGTAATTCCGTTCCCATGGAAATGCCCTTTGTAAAGGGCTGTACAAAACAGACGCCCTGCCCACAGAATTTATTTATTTTATTTTTTAATCTTTATTTATCTAGGCAAGTCAAATTATTATTTACAACCTAACAGCCTACCGGGGGACAGTGCGTTCACTGCCTTGTTCAGGGGCAGAACAACAGATTTTTAACTTGTCAGCTCAGGGATTCGATCTAGCAACTTTTCAGTTACTAGTCCAACGCTCTAACCACTAGGCTACCTGCTGGTTACTAGTCCAACGCTCTAACCACTAGGCTACCTGCTGGTTACTAGTCCATACGCTCTAACCACTAGGCTACCTGCTGGTTACTAGTCCAACGCTTAACCACTAGGCTACCTGCTGGTTACTAGTCCAACGCTCTAACCACTAGGCTACCTGCTGGTTACTTTCTAACCACTAGGCTACCTGCTGGTTACTAGTCCAACGCTCTAACCACTAGGCTACCTGCTGGTTACTAGTCCAACGCTCTAACCACTAGGCTACCTGCTGGTTACTAGTCCAACGCTCTAACCACTAGGCTACCTGCTGGTTACTAGTCCAACTCTCTAACCACTAGGCTACCTGCTGGTTACTGGTCCAACGCTCTAACCACTAGGCTACCTGCTGGTTACTAGTCCAACGCTCTAACCACTAGGCTACCCTGCTGGTTACTAGTCCAACGCTTAACCACTAGGCTACCTGCTGGTTACTAGTCCAACGCTCTAACCACTAGGCTACCTGCTGGTTACTAGTCCAACTCTCTAACCACTAGGCTACCTGCTGGTTACTAGTCCAACGCTCAACCACTAGGCTACCTGCTGGTTACTAGTCCAACGCTCTAACCACTAGGCTACCTGCTGGTTACTAACAACGCTTTAACCACTAGGCTACCTGCTGGTTACTAGTCCAACTCTCTAACCACTAGGCTACCTGCTGGTTACTAGTCCAACTCTCTAACCACTAGGCTACCTGCTGGTTACTGGTCCAACGCTCTAACCACTAGGCTACCTGCTGGTTACTAGTCCAACGCTCTAACCACTAGGCTACCCTGCTGGTTACTGCTTCCAACGCTCTAACCACTAGGCTACCTGCTGGTTACTAGTCCAACGCACTAACCACTAGGCTTGCTGGTTACTAGTCAACTCTCTAACCACTAGGCTACCTGCTGGTTGCTAGTCCAACGCTCTAACCACTGGGCTACCTGCTGGTTACTGACCCAACCTCTAACCACTAGGCTACCTGCTGGTTACTAGTCCAATGCTCTAACCACTAGGCTACCTGCTGGTTACTAGTCCAACGCTCTAACCAAGGCTACCTGCTGGTTACTAGTCCAACTCTAACCACTGGGGACCTGCTGGTTACTAGTCCAACGCTCTAACCACTAGGCTAACTGCTGGTTGACTAGTCCAACTCTAACCACTAGGCTACCTGCTGGTTACATAGTCCAACGCTCTAACCACTAGGCTACCTGCTGGTTACTAGTCCAACGCTCTAACCACTAGGCTACCTGCTGGTTACTAGTCCAACGCTCTAACCACTAGGCTACCTGCTGGTTACTAGTCCAACGCTAACCACTAGGCTACCTGCTGGTTACTAGTCCAACACTCTAACCACTAAGGCTAACTGCTGGCTACTAGTCCAACTAACCACTAGGCTACCTGCTGGTTATAAACTCTCTAACCACTAGGCTACCTGCTGGTTACTAGGAACTCTAACCACTGGGCTTCCTGCTGGTTACTAAACTCTCTAGGACTAGGCTACCTGCTGGTTACTAGGAACTAACCACTGGGCTATCTGCTGGTTATAAACGCTCAACCACTAGGCTACCTGCTGGTTACTAGTCCAACTCTCTAACCACTAGGCTATCTGCTGGTTACTGGTCCAACAGGAACCACTAGGCTACCTGCTGGTTACTAGTCCAACGCTCTAACCACTAGGCTACCCTGCTGGTTACTGACCCAACGCTCTAACCACTAGGCTACCTGCTGGTTACTGTCAACGCTCTAACCACTAGGCTACCTGCTGGTTACTAGTCCAACTCTCTAACCACTAGGCTACCTGCTGGTTACAGTCCAACGCTCTAACCACTAGGCTACCCTGCTGGTTACTGACCCAACGCTCTAACCACTAGGCTACCTGCTGGTTACTTAACGCTCTAACCACTTACCTGCTGGTTACTAGTCCAACGCTCTAACCACTAGGCTACCTGCTTTACTAGTCCAACGCTCTAACCACTAGGCTACCTGCTGGTTACTGTCCAACGCTGAACCACTTCTTTCTACCTGCTGGTTACTAGTCCAACGCTCTAACCACTAGGCTACCCTTGGTTACTGACCCAACGCTCTAACCACTGGCTACCTGCTGGTTACTAGTCCAACGCTCTAACCACTTTTACCTGCTGGTTACTGGTCAACGCTCTAACCACTAGGCTACCTGCTGGTTACTGTCCAACGCTCTAACCACTAGGCTACCTGCTGGTTACTAGTCCAACGCTTTAACCACTACATTTTACCTGCTGGTTACTGGTCCAACGCTCTAACCACTAGGCTACCTGCTGGTTACTAGTCCAACGCTCTAACCACTAGGCTACCTGCTGGTTACTAGTCCAACGCTCTAACCACTAATCCTTGGTTATCTAGTCCAACGCTCTAACCACTTACCTGCTGGTTTACAATCCAACGCCTAACCACTAGGCTTCCTGCTGGTTACTGGTCCAACGCTCTAACCACTGGCTACCTGCTGTTACTGGTCCAACAGCTCTAACCACTAGGCTACCTGCTGGTTAACTGACCAGCTCTAACCACTAGGCTACCTGCTGGTTACTAGTCCAACGCTCTAACCACTAGGCTACCTGCTGGTTACTAGTCCAACGCTCTAACCACTAGGCTACCTGCTGGTTACTAGTCCAACTCTCTAACCACTAGGCTAACTGCTGGTTACTAGTCCAACTCTAACCACTAGGCTACCTGCTGGTTACTAGTCCAACTCTCTAACCACTAGGCTACCTGCTGGTTACTAGTCCAACGCTCTAACCACTAGGCTACCTGCTGGTTACTAGTCCAACGCTCTAACCACTAGGCTACCTGCTGGTTACTGGTCCAACGCTCTAACCACTAGGCTACCTGCTGGTTACTGGTCCAACGCTCTAACCACTAGGCTACCTGCTGGTTACTGACCCAACGCTCTAACCACTAGGCTACCTGCTGGTTACTGACCCAACTCTCTAACCACTAGGCTACCTGCTGGTTACTAGTCCAACGCTCTAACCACTAGGCTACCCTGCTGGTTACTGACCCAACGCTCTAACCACTAGGCTACCTGCTGGTTCCTAGTCCAACGCTCTAACCACTAGGCTACCTGCTGGTTACTAGTCCAACGCTCTAACCACTAGGCTACCTGCTGGTTACTGACCCAACGCTCTAACCACTAGGCTACCTGCTGGTTACTAGTCCAACACTCTAACCACTAGGCTACCTGCTGGTTACTGACCCAACGCTCTAACCACTAGGCTACCTGCTGGTTACTAGTCCAACTCTCTAACCACTAGGCTACCTGCTGGTTACTAGTCCAACGCTCTAACCACTAGGCTACCTGCTGGTTACTGACCCAACGCTCTAACCACTAGGCTACCTGCTGGTTCCTAGTCCAACGCTCTAACCACTAGGCTACCTGCTGGTTACTGACCCAACTCTCTAACCACTAGGCTACCTGCTGGTTACTAGTCCAACGCTCTAACCACTAGGCTACCTGCTGGTTACTAGTCCAACGCTCTAACCACTAGGCTACCTGCTGGTTACTGGTCCAACGCTCTAACCACTAGGCTACCTGCTGGTTACTGACCCAACGCTCTAACCACTAGGCTACCTGCTGGTTACTGACCCAACTCTCTAACCACTAGGCTACCTGCTGGTTACTAGTCCAACGCTCTAACCACTAGGCTACCTGCTGGTTACTGACTCCAACGCTCTAACCACTAGGCTACCTGCTGGTTACTAGTCCAACGCTCTAACCACTAGGCTACCTGCTGGTTACTAGTCCAACGCTCTAACCACTAGGCTACCTGCTGGTTACTGGTCCAACGCTCTAACCACTAGGCTACCTGCTGGTTACTAGTCCAACGCTCTAACCACTAGGCTACCTGCTGGTTACTGGTCCAACGCTCTAACCACTAGGCTACCTGCTGGCTACTGAGTCCAACGCTCTAACCACTAGGCTACCTGCTGGTTACTGACCCAACTCTCTAACCACTAGGCTACCTGCTGGTTACTGACCCAACTCTCTAACCACTAGGCTACCTGCTGGTTACTAGTCCAACGCTCTAACCACTAGGCTACCTGCTGGTTACTAGTCCAACTCTCTAACCACTAGGCTACCCTGCCGCCCCAGATTCTCAACAATGATCTCTGAAAAGGATGCCAAGGCTTGACTAGTATATTTACGAGTACAGCCTCAGTCCACACAGGGGGGGGGGTGACGTACTGTAAGTAAATAGAATCCAGGACAGGGTCTGTATTCAGAAAGCATCTAGGATCAGATCCCCCTGTGTCCTTATTCACTATGATCTTAAACGAGCTGCTACTCTGAGACCGAGCTCAACGCTGACCTACTTCAGTGTGTAGCAGGTCTGCCTGTATCAAGCCAAGCCGTGACATGACCAAACAGCTTCTAGGGCCAAGTGCTGCTGGAAGTCTTCCAAGCTTCCTCAGAGAAACAAGCTGTCGGGAGAGGAAGCATCCCAAATGACACCCTATTCCCTATCTAGTGCACACTATTCCCTATAGTGTAGTACTTTTCACCAAAGCCTACGGGGCACTGGTCAAGCTCAGGTCAAAAGTAGAGCACTGTGTAGGGAATAGTTAGGGTGGCATCTGGGAACGCAAACAGTGTTCAAGAGATTTCTGCTCCATCACTGTTTGTTTCAATGTTTCGATTCAGTTCTGCCATTGGGCGAGGTCTATATTACTGTCCTGCCATTGGGCTAGGTCTATATTACTGTCCTGCCATTGGGCTAGGTCTATATTCCTGTCCTGCCATTGGGCTAGGTCTATATTACTGTCCTGCCATTGGGCTAGGTCTATATTCCTGTCCTGCCATTGGGCTAGGTCTATATTCCTGTCCTGCCATTGGGCTAGGTCTATATTCCTGTCCTGCCATTGGGCTAGGTCTATATTCCTGTCCTGCCATTGGGCTAGGTCTATATTCCTGTCCTGCCATTGGGCTAGGTCTATATTCCTGTCCTGCCATTGGGCTAGGTCTATATTCCTGTCCTGCCATTGGGCTAGGTCTATATTCCTGTCCTGCCATTGGGCTAGGTCTATATTCCTGTTCTGCCATTGGGCTAGGTCTATATTACTGTCCTGCCATTGGGCCTATTACTGTCCTGCCATTGGGCTAGGTCTATATTACTGTCCTGCCATTGGGCTAGGTCTATATTACTGTCCTGCCATTGGGCTAGGTCTATATTACTGTCCTGCCATTGGGCTAGGTCTATATTCCTGTCCTGCCATTGGGCTAGGTCTATATTCCTGTCCTGCCATTGGGCTAGGTCTATATTCCTGTCCTGCCATTGGGCTAGGTCTATATTCCTGTCCTGCCATTGGGCTAGGTCTATATTCCTGTCCTGCCATTGGGCTAGGTCTATATTACTGTCCTGCCATTGGGCGAGGTCTATATTACTGTCCTGCCATTGGGCTATTGCTTTGTGCGACAATGGTTGTCTCCGTAGGTCTGTCTTGTCCCTCCAGTGGGCTACCAGCACGAGCCTGGTGGAACGAAGCAGACTTCACTTTCACCCCCAGGCTAGGCTACCCTGAATAGCATCTGATTTCCTCTTCAGAAGATGTTTTCATGTTTGGCATGACAACAACCACAAGAGGTAAAGAATAGCCAACTCATATGGTCGTTGTCATGCCAGCCATATGGTCGTTGTCATGCCAGCCAAACATGAAAACATGTTATTACTCGCTCGCCACAGCTGATCATCACCAGATGTGGACATCATCCTTGGCACTTCACGACAGGTCAGAAAAGGAGATGAGGGCATCCAAAACTTGAAAAAACAAATCCACTGGGTGGCACTTACAAAGCCGACTGGTTTTTAATATAAGTCAGACTTATAAGCACCACCAATATAGTTTCATTGCTGTGCTATGGATGTCAGTCTATCCATCACTGCTGTTGGCATTGGTGGTGGGGGGGACTCATCGGTCCTTGTCCAAGGTTAGTGTCTCACTCAGCCTGGTCTCATACACTAGACGTAACATGGTAAACGAAAATCCGGAACGAACGCTGGTACGGTTACATAGGACAGAAGGTTATTTATTAAGGCTAAAACAAAAGGGGAGGGAGGTTGGTCGGGTGTAAGGGGTGGCCATAACACGCTTACATCTAGGATGCGTGTTCGAATCTCATCACGGATAACTCTAGCATTTTAACTAATTTACAACTACTTAGCATGTTAGCTAAACCTTCCCCTAACCTTAACCATTTAACCTACCTCTGAACCCTAACCTACCTAACGTTTAGCCACAACACATTGGCATACTTAACACAGCATACTTATTGTAAATTTGTAGAATAATGTATGAATTGCAATTCGTAACATATCCTAACAATTGTAATGTCACATATGATTTACAATTAGTAACATATCATACAAAATGTATGAAGGAAATCCACAAATGAATATCATACCAAACGTAATATATCATACCAACTGGATACAACCGATTTTATTTACTATGTTACGTCTACCCCGTGAGTCCATGTTGTCTCGATATAGCGAACTAGCACTGCCTAAACTTTGGCAGAGTACTGCAGTGGTTAACTAGCTATCCATCTTTGGAAGAAACGTTTTGGGATAGTCATTGTCGAAAATAGTCACACATTGTCTGCATTGCTATAGGAGCTACATGTCATTGCAATGGGCTGGTTGTTCTCGGGCGATAATACTGACGCCACTGCAGCTCGGCGGCTGTATGATTACAACGTAGCTTTCATCAGCGCAAACTGTCTGCTTGCCTTGGCACTAACAAGTCTGACAAAGTCTTGATGCAGTGGGAGACAAAGAAGAGCGGCTTACCTCGGGATGCAACTCGGGGAAGATCCATCTATTTCCCATGTGGCGAACAGGTTCATAGGCACGGGTCTGTTGAGTCCCCCTCCACCGAGGCTCAACCGGCCACTTCGCTCCGCCATGGCTCGTTATGAGGCTGGTTAAACGTCCACACGAGCCGAGGCGGTAAAAAAAATGATAGCTATCTGACTAAAATATGTCTTTGTCTTAATGTGCGTTAGCAAGTTTAATGAATTATTCATGCGGTTAAGTTGGTACAATGGGGAGTCAGCGCAGAGGCTTGTTCCAGGCGAACTGCTCCTCCTTTCTCCTCGCTTGTTTCCATGGAGGACTCGCGCGCACTGTTCGCTCGACCTGCAGTACCATGCCCACACTGCCACCCACAGGAAATAACGTCATTGCTGGCAATGCCATGGGCACATTCTCGTTCAGCTTGGGCACAAGCTGGCTCAGTTGCATGTATACAATGTCCTTGCACCGCGGAGCTCTGTCCAACCTACATGCAAAAATATGTCAAGAAAATGTATAATGTACAGTGCAGTGCTTTCAAGAACGTATTCACACCTATTGATATTCTTTTACATTTTGTTGTGTTGAGATTTTTTTTTTAAATCACCCATCTACACACAATACCCCGTACTGTCAAAGTGGAATTATATTGTTCAACATTTTTGCAAATTACAAAAAAATGTCAAGTTTAAATGTCTTGAGTCAATAAGTATTCAACCCCTTTGCTTTGACAAGCCTAAATAAGTTCAGGAGTAAAAAAAAAAGTGCTTAACAAGTCACACAATAAGTTGCATGGACTCACTCTGAGTGCAATAAATAGTGTTTAACATGATTTTTAAATGACTACCTCCTCTCTGTAACCCACACATACAGATAATTTTAAGGTCCCTCAGTCAAGCATTGCATTTCAAATACAGATTCAACCACAAAGACCAGGGAGGTTTTTCCAATGCCTTGTAAATAAGGGTACCTACTGGTAGATGTATAAAAATAAAATTAAAAAGTAGACATTGATTAAGGTGAAGTTATTTAATATACACTGCTCAAAAAAATAAAGGGAACACTTAAACAACACAATGTAACTCTGAGTCAATCACACTTCTGTGACATCAAACTGTCCACTTAGGAAGCAACACTGATTGACAATACATTTCACATGCTGTTGTGCAAATGGAATAGACAACAGGTGCTTTCACTCTAGTGGTAGCATGAGACGGAGTCTACAACCCACACAAGTGGCTCAGGTAGTTGCAGCACATCCAGGATGGCACATCAATGCGAGCTGTGGAAAGAAGGTTTGCTGTGTCTGTCACAGCATAGTGTCCAGAGCATGGAGGCGCTACCAAGAGACAGGCCAGTACATCAGGAGACGTGGAGGAGGCCGTAGGAGGGCAACAACCCAGCAGCAGGACCGCTACCTCCGCCTTTGTGCAATGAGGAGCACTGCCAGAGCCCTGCAAAATGACCTCCAGCAGGCCATTAATGTGCATGTGTCTGCTCAAACGGTCAGTAACAGACTCCATGTGGGTGGTATGAGGGCCCGACGTCCACAGGTGGGGGTTGTGCTTACAGCCCAACACCGTGCAGGACGTTTGGCATTTGCCGGAGAACACAAAGATTGGCAAATTCGCCACTGGCACCCTGTGCTCTTCACAGATGAAAGCAGGTTCACACTGAGCACATGTGACAGACGTGACAGTCTGGAGACGCCGTGGAGAACGTTCTGCTGCCTGCAACATCCTCCAGCGTGACCGGTTTGGTGGTGGGTCAGTCATGGTGTGGGGTGGCATTTCTTTGGGGGGCCGCACAGCCCTCCATGTGCTCGCCAGAGGTAGCCTGACTGCCATTAGGCACCGAGATGAGATCCTCAGAGCCCTTGTGAGACCATATGCTGGTGCGGTTGGCCCTGGGTTCCTCCTAATGCAAGACAATGCTAGACCTCATGTGGCTGGAGTGTCAGCAGTTCCTGCAAGAGGAAGGCATTGATGCTATGGACTGGCCTGCCCGTTCCCCAGACCTGAATCCAATTGAGCACATCTGGGACATCATGTCTCGCTCCATCCACCAACGCCACGTTGCACCACAGACTGTCCAGGAGTTGGTGGATGCTTTAGTCCAGGTCTGGGAGGAGATCCCTCAGGAGACCATCCGCCATCTCATCAGGAGCATGCCCAGGCGTTGTAGGGAGGTCATGCAGGCACGTGGAGGCCACACACATTACTGAGCCTCATTTTGACTTGTTAAGGACATTACATCAAAGTTGGATCAGCCTGTAGTGTGGTTTTCCACTTTAATTTTGATTGTGACTCCAAATCCAGACCTCCATGGGTTGATAAATTTGATTTCCATTGATCATTTTTGTGTGATTTTGTTGTCAGCACATTCAACTATGTAAAGAAAAAAATATTTAATAAGAATATTTCATTCATTCAGATCTAGGATGTGTTATTTTAGTGTTCCCTTTATTTTTTTGAGCAGTGTACTTTGGAAGATGTTCTCAACAACATGGATCACTGGTCAATAAAATAATGTCTACATACTGTATTCTAGTTAAAGCCACTTCGACATTGCTCGTCCTAATATTTATTTCTTAATTCCATTCTTTTACTTTGAGATGTGTGTATTGTTGTGAATTGTTACGATACAACTGCACTATTGGAACTAGGAACACAAGAATTTAGTTAGATACAACTGCACTGTTGGAACTAGGAACACAAGAATTTAGTTAGATATTACTGCACTGTTGGAACTAGGAACACAAGAATTTAGCTAGATACTACTTCACTGTTGGACTGCAATAACATCTGTTGGAACTAAATATTTAGTTACATATATTCATGTTGTGGGAACACAAAAACATTTTAGAACACAAGAATTTGCTTGTAATTGAAATTTTTCAGATGTGTGAAAAAGACTGGATTTGCTTGTAATTGAGTTTTTCAGGGGGAAAAATCCTAGAGGAAAACCTGGTTCAGTCTGCCTTCCACCAGACACTGGGAGATTAATTCACCTTTCAGCAGGACAATAGCCTAAAACACAAGGTCAAATCGACACTGGAGTTGCTTACCCAGAAGACAGTGAATGTTCCGTAGTTGCCGAGTTACAGTTTGAACTTAAAATCTACTTGAAAATCTATGGCAAGACCTGAAAATGGTTGTCGAGCAATGATCAACAACCAAATTGGACAGAGCTTGAATAATTTTGAAAAGAATAATGGGCAAATGTTGTACCATCCAGGTGTGGAAAGCTCTTAAAAGAGATTTACCCAGAAAGACTCACATCTGTTATCACTGACAAAGACGATTCGGACATGTATTGACTCAAGGGTGTGAATACTTACGTAAATGAGATCTCTATTTCAATACATTTGCAAAGATTTCTCTAAAACATGTTTTCACTTCGTCATTATGGGGCATTGTGTGTAAATGGATGAAATATACATGTTTCTCACTCATTTTGAATTCAGGCTGTAACACAACAATGTGAAATAAGTCAAGGAGTATGAATGCATTCTGAAGGCACTGTACCTAGGCTTGCCGTGACAAAGGGCGGCGGCAGGGTAGCCTAGTGGTTAGAGATGTTGGACTAGTAACTGGAAGGTTACAAGTTCAATCCCCCGAGCTGACAAGGTACAAGGTCATTCTACCCCATGCACAGGCAAGTTAACCCACTGTTCCTAGGCTGTCATAGAAAATAAGAATTTCTTCTTAACTGACTTGCTGAAGTTGAATACTTATTGACAAGACAATTTCAGCATTTTTTTTTTTTTTTTAAATGAATTTGTAAAATATTTCTAAAAACATAATTCCACTTTGACATTATGGGGCTACTGTGTGTAGGTCAGTGACACAAAATCACAATTGAATAAATTTTTTCATTCAGGCTGCAACACCAATGTGGAAGAGGTCAAGGGGTGTGAATACTTTCTGAAGGTGCTGTACTTAACCAGAACAAGTACAGGTAATTTGCTCAAATAAGTAAACATAAGTATCAAAATGATAAATAATTTAAAATTCATTAAATTAAGCAGAACCAGAAGGCACTTTTTTTTATTAATTTACAGATCGACTGGGGCACGCTCAGACATAATTTACAAATGAAGCATTTGTTTTTGGGAATCTGCCATATTTTTATTTATTTTTTATTTTACCTTTATTTAACCAGGCAAGTCAGTTAAAAACAAATTCTTACTTTCAATGACGGCCTAGGAACAGTGGGTTAACTGCCTGTTCAGGGGAAGAACAACAGATTTGTACCCTGTCAGCTCAGGGATTTGAACTTGCAACCTTCCGGTTTCTAGTCCAATGCTCTAACCACTAGGCTAAGTGTAAAGATTGTTGGGATGTTGCCTTGATTTTGTGTGTGAATTGGACCATAGTTGTGTCCTGCTAAGCATTCAAAATGTAACGAGTACTTTTAGGTTGTCAGGGAAAATGTATGGAGTAAAAAGTACATATTTTCTTTAGGAAGTGAAGTAAAAGTAGTTAAATATAAATATTGAAGTACAGATAACCTCCAAAAAACTACTTAAGTAGTACTTTAAAATATTTTTTACACCTCTGGTTAGGGAGGTGACCAAAAACCAATTGACAGAACGACAGAGTTCCTTGGCTGAGATGGGAGATCCTGCCGGAAGGACAAGAGTCTCCAAAGCACTTCAGCAATCTGGGCTTCATGGAAGTGGGCAGACTGAATCCACTCCTGAAAAGGTACGACCTGGAGTTTCCAAAAAAGGGCATGTGAAAGACTCAGGGCACAAGTGAAAAGATTGTGGTCTGACACAGAGAAAAATAAATGTGTTCTTTGGCCTGAATGCAAAGTGCTATGTCTCGAGAAAACCAGACAGTTCATCACCGGTTTAACATCATCCCCCCGTGAGGCGTGGTGGTGGCAACATCATACTATGGAGATGCTTTTCAGTAGCAGGGACTGGGAGGGAGGGAACAATGAATGGAGACAAATCATGAGAACCTGCTTCAGAGCACAAATGACCTTAGACTGGGGGGCGAAGATTTACATTCCTACAGGACAATGACACCAAGCACACAGCCAACACAACGGTGGAATGGCTTCAGAACAAGAATGTGAAAGTCCTTGAGTGGCCCAGACAAAGCCCTGACTTGTATCTCATTTAAAGTCCGTGGAAAGACTTGAAGATTGCTGTTCACCACCACTCCCCATCGAACGGTAGAAAATCCCCAAATCAAAGCTGATACAGAAATACTCAAAGATGTTAATCACCGACAAAGATGCTTCTACAAAGTACTGACTCGGGGGTGTGAATTTTTTTGTAAATGAGATCTGTATTTCATTTTCAATAAATGTGGAGAAAAAAAATAAAAAATTGAAATAGGTTTTCACTTTGGCAATATGTGATACTGTTTATATGCTTACACAGAGACAAAATGAGGGCAAACCCAACAGTGTAATTCATTTTCATTGTCCGTAACATGACTATAGTAACAATTTGGGGGGGGGACAGCTGTCGAACCCATTATAACTTCAGATCAATCAACATGTCTACACTTTGTTCAATTATGCCACCTGGTGGCATGAAAATCTGGCTGTTGACACTTCCATAGAGCACAATATTAGCAGTGAGGATTCAGTCTACGAAAGCTACACACTGACTTGACAGCTGAGAACTTCCATTCTCCTTGGTACATGCTGTAAAGAAGATCTGTTTCAGCTATTCAAAAGGATGTCACGCTGCTTGCTTAGCCGGGCAGCAAATGAGGTCTAAGGTACTGCAGCTCAGCCGTCACTATTCCCCGGTTCGAAACCTGGCCAGAATTTTTTTATTTTACCTTTATTTAACTAGGCAAGTCAGTTAAGAAAAAAATACTTATTTTCAATGACGGCCTAGGAACTGTGGGTCAACTGCCTTGTTCAGGTGCAGAACGACAGATGACAGTAGCTTGTCAGCTCGGGGGTTTAAACTTGCAACTTTCCGGTTGCTAGTCCAGCGCTCTAAACACGAGGCTACCCTGTCACATCAGGCCACCAGTCAATTGGCCCAACGTCATCCGGGTTAAGCCGGCAATTGTAAAGAATTTGTTCTTAAATGACTTGCCTAAGTAAAAAGATCAACGTTTTTTTTTTTTAAACAGGTAGCGATTCCCCCAGTCTGCTCACAGAGGATTAAACACAGGACATCTGCTAGTACATGACCATGTTCACTTGCGCCACGCCAAAAGCTAGCTAAAAATCAGCAGCAGAAGTGGGGACATCTCAGGCTGAGGATCACAACACCCCATGTGATCAATAAGAGGCCAATTCACACCTTTCGGCAGGACCATTATCCTTAAAAAGCAGATAAATTTGAAAAAAAAAAAAAAGGTTTTATTTGCAGCAACATACAGACCCTGCTCTAAGATCACAAAATGTAGACGAGCAGAAAAACCACAGACATTAGATCTCTGGAGCCACGGGGAAATAGGGACATTTTTTTTTTAGCTCAATCATTTTGAACAGAGAGTCAAATGACCAGAATATTCCAAACCTACACTCGGGGTTCGCCCATCGAGATTAACAAAGCATGCACACTTAGAAGTGGTGATTTAGACTATGCACTTGTAGTCTTGTTTATATATTTGTTTTAATTATAAAAGACAAATCAGTTAATTTGTGAAATGCTTATTCAGTATACTCAATCATAGTTAAAACGCAACAAAAACCTCATAGTAGATTAAATTAATTCACAACACCCATCCAAATCATTTTGGGTGCAGTTTAACTTAACTGTTAAGAGTGTGGATTGGAACACAAATAAGACAAAAAAACAGAAAAAAAACCATTGTATTGATTAGACAAAGTTCACTTCAAAACAATTGTACATTTCATACAACTTACCAATCACAACGAGACTTACAAACCTGCAGGGACAACGATACAGATATTCAACAGGACAGCGACCCAATCAAAAGCTCTCAAATCACACTGTACATTTCATTAACAAAAAAAAAAACAAAAAAAAAGTTTGGTTTTCAAACGGAAACGCTTTAATTATTCAGATAGCAATAAAAGACTAAATTAGAAGTTGAATTGGCGGACACAGGATCCTACCTATAATCATAAAATAACCAGTCCAGGGCCAAGAGGAACTGAACCAACCAGGACTAAAGCTCAGATTTTAAAATTAGATTGTGGGAGAGAGGGCATTACACCCAAGGCAAGGCTCCTCTTCATTACAACCCACTAGCAGGCAGGCAGGCAGGCTGGCACAATGCCAGGTGCCACAGTTCCAGCATGACATTCCCTTCAGTCCATACATACCACTACACCAATGGAGACTGGTGGTCACTTTTTAAATCGGGAGGACAGACTCATTGGTATGGAACTAACAGAACTTTATCAGTGTTCACATTCCCAATGAGTCTCTACTCCTTCCACTGGACTATTCCTCAACAGCTCCCTCAGAGCGGCTCAGTGCTGGCTCTCCACCGAGGGGGACCGAGACCGGGACGGCTTCCGGGCCGGGGCAGGAGAACGGGAGCGCGGGGGAGGGGTACGGGAACGGGGGGCAGGGGAGCGGGAACGCGGGGGAGGGGTACGGGAACGAGAGCGTGCGGGAGGGGTACGGGAACGGGATTTGGAACGGGAGGGGGAACGTGAAGTGGAGCGATGTGCAGCCCTGCCCCCTCCTCCTCCTCCTGAGGAAGGCTTCTTCTCCGGAGTACGGCTGGCAGAGCGAGGGCTCCTGGAGCGATGACTGCTCCTGCTGCGGCTGGGGGACTTGGAGCGAGGGGACCGGGACCGGCTACGGGACCGGGAGTAGCTGCGGGACCCACGGGAACGACTCCTGCTGTGACTGGTGGAACAGAATAATTCAAATTCAAATTAATTAATTACATTTACCCCACAGCCAACCACTAATGTAGTCCAACTCTCTAACCACTAGGCTACCTGCTGGTTACTAGTCCAACGCTCTAACCACTAGGCTACCTGCTGGTTACTAGTCCAACGCTCTAACCACTAGGCTACCTGCTGGTTACTAGTCCAACTCTCTAACCACTAGGCTAACTGCTGGTTACTAGTCCAACGCTCTAACCACTAGGCTACCTGCTGGTTACTAGTCCAACGCTCTAACCACTAGGCTACCTGCTGGTTACTGGTCCAACGCTCTAACCACTAGGCTACCTGCTGGTTACTAGTCCAACGCTCTAACCACTAGGCTACCTGCTGGTTACTAGTCCAACTCTCTAACCACTAGGCTACCTGCTGGTTACTAGTCCAACGCTCTAACCACTAGGCTACCTGCTGGTTACTAGTCCAACTCTCTAACCACTAGGCTACCTGCTGGTTACTAGTCCAACGCTCTAACCACTAGGCTACCTGCTGGTTACTAGTCCAACGCTCTAACCACTAGGCTACCTGCTGGTTACTAGTCCAACGCTCTAACCACTAGGCTACCTGCTGGTTACTAGTCCAACGCTCTAACCACTAGGCTACCTGCTGGTTACTAGTCCAACGCTCTAAGCACTAGGCTACCTGCTGGTTACTAGTCCAACTCTCTAACCACTAGGCTACCTGCTGGTTACTAGTCCAACGCTCTAAACACTAGGCTACCTGCTGGTTACTAGTCCAACGCTCTAACCACTAGGCTACCTGCTGGTTACTAGTGCAACGCTCTAACCACTAGTATATTTACGGGTATACCCACAGCCAACCACTAACGTAGCTCCCTAAAACAACAAGTCCGTTTGCATTCCAGTCCTTTATACTCCAATCTCAAGTCCCTTAGTAGTGCTCAACGCTGCAGGCCAATCTTTGAAGCTTCCTTTTTGTAGCTAGCTAGCTACACTGCCCCAAAACATCAAGACACGGTTGGCTCACAATTCTAGTTGCAAACGGAAAACCCACAATCTTGTATTTATCCAACTTCACTACAAAACTGGAAGAGGGATGCCTACCGGCTATTGCGATCCTCAGACAGCTTCAGCTTCCGTCCATTCAAGTCTGTTCCATCCAGCTTATCAAGAGCGTTCTTCATATCACTGTGTGATGCAAACTCCACCACCCTGCCGAGTCAAATCACATTTAAGCTGACAGCTCATTTCATAATAGCAGCAGGGCAGACCACATTTGTTTGTTTTAATAAAAACAAGAGGGTTTCTAAAATTCAGACAGTCATCCGTCATTTCAGCCCTTCCATTTTGTGCCGAATGAACAGGGCCCTGGTCAGACAACTCGCCCTTCCATTTTGTGCCGAATGAACAGGGCCCTGGTCAGACAACTCGCCCTTCCATTTTGTGCCGAATGAACAGGGCCCTGGTCAGACAACTCGCCCTTCCATTTTGTGCCGAATGAACAGGGCCCCGGTCAGACAACTCGCCCTTCCATTTTGTGCCGAATGAACAGGGCCCCGGTCAGACAACTCGCCCTTCCATTTTGTGCCGAATGAACAGGGCCCCGGTCAGACAACTCGCCCTTCCATTTTGTGCCGAATGAACAGGGCCCCTGGTCAGACAACTCACCCTTCATTCTTGTTGGTTCGGTGGGCATCCACAAAGGTGACCTCTCCAACTTTCCTCATGAGATCTTTCAGGTCCTGTGGTGAAGCATACACGAGTCAGTGACAGACCAACACACGAATGTGGCTGAGAGAACTCTGAACCTGGGGCAAGACAAAAAAATCAATAAAGCAATACAACAGTAAACCCCCCACCCATGTAATACTGACCTCATCAAAACACAGTTACAATGTGATGTTCTGGCGTTTTCGGGACGAGGGGCGTTTAATAAGTGACGAGCCACTGCCATGGCCTCAAAGGAGAAACCTGACACTACTTAGTTCCCCGGTATTGTATTTTAGGTTTGTTAAGTCAAATAGGATTGATGTGACAAATAGGGAGATGGTGAGACGCGACAAAATCCTTTGAGGTGTCGTGTCTTGGACATGTTGTCGGTTAGTGGCAACTGTAATAGTTTTTAGGGGGCGTCTCTAAACTAAAATGAAGTCTACGGAGATCAGAAGTTTTTTCATTTCATCATGACCCATTTTGATCAAGGGGATCTTTCAGTAAACTATTAGTTGGCCTAGTATAAATGTTCCATAAGTTTTCCCAGTAAGACTAAGGTAAACGATTCTACTTCCTGTTCCTCCCAACCCTTAAACCCAATCACATGAGTTATATGTTACTTACCGTTCCATACCCAGGAAGACATTAGCAAAGAGCCACGTGTCCAAATAGAGGACCAATGGGAACCAATGCAGTCACAGTGTTAAGCCCTTGAGAAACGACCTCCCTCAGCCTTGACAGACCCGGACTCCGGCCAGCCTCCACAAGTAAAGGACCACCAGAGATCAAGTAGGGGAAGGAACGAAGGAAGAGGGTGTGCAGTGTGCCCAACTGTCAACACACCCAGCTCCATCAGCAACAGATAAAAGAACCAAACGGGAGAGTGTAGGGAACGTGGAGTGGGTTGAGGGAGTAACAGGCTGGCTGCATTCGGGTGGGGAGGGGGGGGTGGGTATCCACCAGACCAGACCACAGAACCTCCAGACTGGGGCTTTACGAGGGACCATCCTAAGGCTATCCTGCGCTAGAGCCCTTTCACCCGCTACGGGGCCCAGCCAAGATTTAGACCAGCGGCAACTGCGTGTAAGGAGAGGCACCAAATGGACACTATTGAAAACACAACCAGCAGAGGGCGCTATGCACATAACACCTCCAAGGAGGTTGTGCATGCAACTCCATTATAAACTAATAACCAGAATAAGAATAAGCTGTTAAAATAAAATTATGATGTGATTGGTTAGATTTACCTTCTGGTATAAGTGCTTATTTATATATATAAATATATATTTATATATAAATCAAGAAATAAAACAATGAATTCCTGAATCCAAAAGGGGCCTTGCCGTTTTATCTCCCCTAATGGACTTTTGAACATATAGCTGTGTCCTTTGGTAATAAATCATCATGTTTTCAATAAGAATACAGCTTATAAGAAAAAAAAAAAAAGCAGTATCAGTACAGAGTAATGGTCTGAAGCAGATGGGTTTAACCTCTCACCTGCCAACTGATGCGTGACGACAGGTTCTCCACGATGATTCTGTGCTCAGTGCGCACCGGAGGACCATACCTACTGCATAGGAGGAAGGCAGAGAAAAGTTATAAACACGGGGGGGGGGGGGGGTGAACTGTCACTATTATGACTGAAGAGTGTCATACACATGAGAGCCTGCCATTAAATGAAGACACAGGTCAATAGATATAATACAATGTACAGCATTGGACCAAGACAGGGTCACAATGTATTCTAAATCACACTGGGGAAATGACTCCGACAAGTGAAAGCGTTCAAATCAAGCGGCGGTAAGTCTTAATTATTCAGCTGGTATATTCAATACGTGTAAGACATGCTACTTCGGCACACGGAGCCACCAAGGAAGGTCGCCATCTCCGAGCTATGAAGGGGAACTAAAATCCCACCGACTAAACTCCAGTCGCTGCAGGTGAGAAGGTTGAACACGAAGCGGTGTGGTCTGTGTACCTGGAGCCGCCTCCACCTCCACCGCGGCGATCACCAGACCCCTGGCGGTAGCTGCTGAAACGAGGGGAGAAACGTCCTCCTCCTCCGCCCCCCATCCCGGGTCCACCACCCCTCCCTCTTCTGGAGCGGGCATGCTCTATAGTCACCCTATTAATACAAATAAAAAAACACACAAGACACTTATAACAGGGCTGTAGAAATGACTAAAATACTTTGTATTCTTTCTTCATCCTACGTAATCTATTTGTATTATCTGATTAACGTGTCTGAACAGGGGGAGGGGGGCGGGGGTCATTGAAGGTGTTAGTAAATCCAGAATTCTAAATAATGCGATTGTCACCGGTCTCGGGTGTGTCGTGTTCAAACGGACTTGTCCGGAAGTGCCGTCGAACGTGACATGGTACAGTAGCCAGAGAAACCGTCTAATTTATCTAATTTATGCCGCTGCACTGGCATTTTATGAGACAGCGCGTGTAGCTTGTTGTTGGCTAATCATTAGTCGAAGCTGCAAACTGGGGTGGCAGTGTAGCCTAGTGGTTAGAGCATTGCACTAGTAACCAAAAGGTTGCAAGTTCAAATCCCCGAGCTGACAAGGTACAAAATATGTCTTTCTGCCCCTGAACAGGCAGTTAACCCACTGTTCCTAGGCCGTCATTGAAAATAAGAATTTGTTCTTAACTGACTTGCCTAGTAAAATAAAGGTTAAAAAAATAATAAAAAACTGCTGGTGTGTAGCTTGTTGTTGGCTAATCATTATGCTACAGATAGAGACTTGCACCGTGTGTCACAAAAGTTTGGAGATAACTGCCAGACGCTCGTAGTACAGCCCCTCCCAGCTATACCAGCGTCATCTCCCTCTCGACGGTTAGCGGGTCTGGATCCGACCAGGTCCATAAGGAATGCCTCCCGGGTCAGTTTGGAATGTGTGTATATATTAGATGCATACCGGATCCATTTTGAAACTGGGCCTGTGAAGAACTCTAGTTGTTATTACCAGGATCTGACCACAAGATGCTATTATTAGGTACCATTGAATTGCGTTTGCGCCACAAATTCCAATTTTGGACAACAAAAGCAACGCATGTATTGGCAACAACAACTGCCCGAGTTACACCATCAGTGCTTAGACTGTCCGCAATAGGCTGAGAGGGGCTGGACTGGGGGCTTGTAGGCCTATTGTAAGGCAGGTCCTCACCAGACATCACCGCCTGTGGACACAAAGAGCCCGGATCTCAATCCCATTGAGCACGTCTGGGACCTGTTGGAACGCAGGGTGGGGGCCATTCACCCCCAGAAATGTCTGGGAACTTGCCTTGGTGGAAGAGTGGGGTAACATCTCACAGCAGAACTGACAAATCTGGTGCAGTCCATGAGGAGATGCACTGCAGTATTTAATGCAGCTGGTGGCCACACCAGATACTGACTCTTAATTTTGACCCCCCCCTCCCCTTTGTTCAGGGACACATTCAATTTCTGTTAGTCACATGTCTGTGGAATTTGTTCAGTTTGTCTCAGTTGTTGAATCTTGTTATGTTCATACAAATATTTACAAGTTAGCTGAAAATAAACGCAGTTAACAGTGAGGACATTTTTTTTTTAGTTTATAAAAATGTAATTCTATCTATATTTGTGCAAAAAATGTTTTGTTGTGATGTCAAGAAAATCTTAACAATTCAAGTAGAGTGCAAAAATCGGGGCAGAAAAATTGACCGCTATCATAAAGGGAGAATAATTATTTACACATGTTAAGTTTCCTGAAAATAAACGCAGTTTACAGTGAGAGGATATTTATATTTTTGCCGAGTTTCATTACATAGTTCCCATCCTAAATCCAGAGCATCAGCTCCATACTACACATCAGACAGAAATTATACTGTCTACTCATTGTTGGGATTTGTGGCGGTTGACAATTCCCCGAAGTCCAACTTATTTTTTAGGAAACAAAAAAGGTCCAATATGGTACTCTACTTATTGAATATTATTTCAATCCTATACATTAACAATTATAGCGCAATCAATTCACTTAAATCATCTGTGATCAAATAACACTTCAACAAAATAATGTTGAAGTGTTACGGGAAATCTATTTCCAGTTCCAGAAATTACTTCCGAACAATCTGAGGTGCCCTGGGCTTTCTGGATGGAACAACCCAATTGTGTAATTAAGTAGCACTTTGGGCAAATTATTTCACTCGTAATGGAAATAATGTACTTTTTACTCCATTCACTTCCCCCTGACACCCAAAAGTGACAATGGTCTAATTCACGCACTTATAAAGAGAACATCCCTGTTCATCTCTACTGCCTCTGATATAGCAGACTCACTAAAACACAAATGCATAGTTGGTAAATAATAAATAAAAAACAAAGTGTCATATGGTTTGCTTAAGACATTTTAAATGATTTATTTTTAATTAGGCAAGTGCATTTAAAACAAAATACTTTTAAGACTTACTCAAATTGGTATTTTACTGGGTGACTTTCACAAGTCATCTTATTCTACTCAAGTATGAAAATTGTGTACTTCTTCCAACACTGCCCATGTGTATTAAATATCAAAACATAACAGGTTGCAATTTATCTTTCTTGAGACTTTGCTCAATGTGTATCCAAATCATTACCTTTCACTACAGAGTTCCTTGCCATTCAGCTCGTAAACTGCATCATCAGCGTCTCTGTGGTCGTCAAACTCCTGATTGACGAGAGGGGGTGGGGTTAACTAATCAACAAACAAAACATCCACAATAGGTGTTTGATCAAGACACGAGGCAAGGCCGACTTACCACAAAGCCGAATCCGTTCTTCAAATTTACTTCCCGGATCCTTCCATAACCTTTGAAGAACTTCTCCACGTCCCGCTCACGAGCATGCGGGCTCAAACGACCGATAAACACTCGACATCCACTCATAGTTATCTGAAAAAACAACAAAAAGTTGACTTGGTGATTAACAGAACATTTACCACCCCCCCCCAAACAAGTAGGTTGCCGACAAGGCCCAGATCAGTGTGCTAACTAGCTAACGTTAGCTAAGAGTTATCAATACTAAAAGTGCACTTTAGCCCAGTTTATTAGCCTTAATGCTGGTTAGTACTAGCCAGATTGCCGAACCCAGACGAGACGACTACGTATACAGTTTCACATATAGGCTAAACGAATAAACTACATACCGTTTAATATGAATTAAAACAATCTTGATCATGTGTATATATATACGTTAGTAAGCTAACTAGCTAACGTTAGTCGCCAGCTATCCGGTCGCAGTTCGTTTTTTCCACGAGTTCCCAGTTGTCTTGAACGCGGCATTTTACAACCCGACGAAAAGGCCGCAATTATACGAACAAAATGTTGTGTTAGTGGTGCTATTCTCTGGGTGCTGAAAAGTAGTTGGGATTATTTTTAATTGTTTTAACGTCATTGTATGCTACATCGGAGATCCAGCCCATCCACAAAAATAATCGCAGTTTCGTCGGCGACGTACGTTATTAGCTAGCTAACGTTACCATGTCGTGCAGTTGCCTTTTCGCTACTCTAGCTAGTTTAGCTGCATTCCTAGCTTAGCACACGGAACAAAACGTTAATCATTAACATTATTGATTCGCCAAAATATTTGTGCAAGTCTACTTACGACATTTACAATTATCTAAATTTGAACCTCACCCTTGCCGTTGTCTTCGTTACTTCTGGTAGTGTGCTTGCTTGGTTGATGTGTATCAAAATGGCGACTCCGAGTGAGAGAAAGATGAGGAAACCGGATGTTCATCAGCACCAAGAGTGGTGGGCGTGTTCAAGTCCAACAGACCTATCAAAAAACGTTCCATAAGACCCATGACACAGATATAACAATGAGACAGATATTTCACCGGATGTAAAAATGTGAAGCATCCAGTTGATGTTTCAACGTTTGGTGGTGAGAGGAAACCATGTGTCCGCCAGTGGGAGAAGATGAAAGCGAGATGGTTTATGGCCAATATTCTGCTAATGTTCTCATCGATTAAATATTTGATCTCAAAACAATGTTCAAAACTAGAATATGATACGAACAGACTGGACTAAGTTTGCTAGACTTCACCCTTGGCCAAAGTTTTAAAAAATTGCGTTTAGGAGAGCAACCACGAATTGAGTTATTGCACAGGCGCACTTCAAATCAGGCGTTCCCTATCGGAAATATGCAAATCAATGCTAGAATGAGCCAATAGGCTCTCACTGGCTCGTGTTTAGCTCTGCCCACCTTCTTGCTTGTTCTGCCCACTATGAGCAATTTACTCCCAGAGGAAACGACATGTTGTGGTCTATCTTGGGTTAGTTATAACAAAAATCTTTGCTCCTGCACTCTAAACATCTCTGAACAAAAATGTACTGAAAATGTACATACAAAATAGCCAGATCTTTATGACACATTTCCCACAACATTCTGCTGGCCATCTCATCTGACTTGAACTCAAAATAAGATTTTCCTCCCATTCAATGGTGTTCATTTCAGACGGTGTGGCCAAACTCAAGGACAGGACAACATATTACTGCTATTCTTGAATCTTTACTCTATTACCATCCTTAACATTTGTGGCATCGTCTTACAATTCGGTAAAGCACATACATAATACAATGACCCAGGGGCGGCAGGGTAGCCTAGTGGTTAGAGCGTTGGTCTAGTAACCGGAAGGTTGCAAGTTCAAATCCCCGAGCCGACAAGGTACACATCTGTCGTTCTTCCCCTGAACAAGCAGTTATAACCCACTGTTCCTAGGCCGTCATTGAAAATAAGAATTTGTTCTTACCTGGTTTTATAAAGGTTAAATAGAAAAGGTCTTCTCTGCAGAAAGTACCAAAACTGATTTCAATATAGAGCATGGAATACTGACCTTTACGGAACCCATTTCAAGATGACAAAAAAAAAAATCTTCCTGAATTTAAAAAAACAAAAAAACAATGTTGATGACACTACACATTAAATAAATAGATGATTTAAAAAGTAAGTATATGAACAAATAAATCTAGTTATTTTATTTTGCCCAGTTGTCATGGAGATGATGGATAATAATGAGACACCGGTGTAACAAACACAGGTCATGTGACTTCCTTCCTGAGAGGGGGATGGGATACGGAGGGGTGGAGGCAGACAGACAGACAGTAAACCAAGGAGGAGAAGAGAAAGAAAGGACAATATTGTCCTCCAGAAAGACTTATGTACGGAATGACTTCAGAATGGATACTATTGACTCTACCAGAGCAGCTGTAATATAATGCAGGAACAGAACAGAATAACATGTAGCCTAACGTCTGTCTCATCTGGAAACAGCATTATTGACATTGTTTGATAGGTTGGTAGTCAGTGTAATACTCTAGTCCAAGACTTGCTGACTGGTCGGACAACTGGCTGACTGGTAGGATAATTGACTGACTGGTAGGACAACTGGCTGACTGGTAGGACAACTGACTGACTGGTAGGACAACTGACTGACCGACCGCCCCCCCCTTCCTCGACGGGCTTCCAGACCCCTCACACACCTCCTCAATCACTCTCTGGGGAGGAGGGGTCAAGACAAGAGGAGTTGTATGAACAGAAAACTGTGATTCAACAACTATGAGTTTCACTTTCACTGCTGAGATTTCTTATGTTGCGCGCCAACTGATCGGTCACAAGGGTTGAGATTTCTTGATCAGGTTTCATCTCCTGATGAAATATTGAATGGTTCCCATTGAAGAAGTGTATAAATGAGACACCTGCCAGTGTTATTCATCACATGATGGTAGTAAGTAGCTAATTATATGGGGGGGGGGGGGCAATGTCTTGTTAAACAATACATGAGACCATGAAATAGACAAATAACACCCAAATATATAATACTAATATGGTCAAATGTAATCATTGAAGTCAATATGGTCCAAAACTAATTTTGGATGTCTTCACTTTTGTCCAATCCTTTGCTCTTGGCACATCATTTTCAGTTAAGAATGACATTTAACAGAAATGTGCTGGTTTAAATCCCACATGTAATTACTCCTTCTAAACAGAGCACATATCACTATATATCAGGTTCATATCACTATATATAGTGCACTACAACGTCCACAAAATGGCCAGAATATTAACCCCCCCACACACACACACACACACACACACACACACACACACACACATAAACATAGCAAAACATCTTTGAAGTTAAGACTGAAGGCCCAAGTAGTGAGGTTAAGTACCTCTTGAAGTGAGCAGCAAGTAACATCCTGCTAACGTCACAATACCAGTAGTCTCAGGCGTCGTCCCAAATGGAACACTATGCCCTGGATTGGGCACTTATTTTGACCAGAGCCATAAGGGCCCTTGCAACAACAACAACAAAAAATTGTGCACTATATATAGGGAATAGGGTTCCATAGGGCTCTGGTCTAAAATAGTGCACTATATATAGGGAATAGGGTTCAATAGGGCTCTGGTCTAAAATAGTGCACTATATATAGGGAATGGGGTTCCATAGGGATCTGGTCTGAAGTAGTGCACTATATAGGGAATAGGGTTCTATAGGGCTCTGGTCTAAAATAGTGCACTATATATAGGGAATAGGGTTCCATAGGGCTCTGGTCTAAAATAGTGCACTATATATAGGGAATGGAGTTCCATAGGGCTCTGGTCTAAAGTAGTGCACTGTATAGGGAATAGGGTTCCATAGGGCTCTGGTCTAAAGTAGTGCACTATATATAGGGAATGGAGTTCCATAGGGCTCTGGTCTAAAGTAGTGCACTGTATAGGGAATAGGGTTCCATAGGGCTCTGGTCTAAAGTAGTGCACTATATATAGGGAATAGGGTTCCATAGGGCTCTGGTCTAAAGTAGTGCACTATATATAGGGAATAGGGTTCCATAGGGCTCTGGTCTAAAGTAGTGCACTATATGTGGGGAATAGGGTTCTATAGGGCTCTGGTCTAAAGTAGTGCACTATATGTGGGGAATAGGGTTCCATAGGGCTCTGGTCTAAAGTAGTGCACTATATATAGGGAATAGGGTTCTATAGGGCTCTGGTCTAAAATAGTGCACTATATATAGGGAATAGGGTTCTATAGGGCTCTGGTCTAAAATAGTGCACTATATAAGGAATAGGGCTCTGGTCTAAAGTAGTCCACTATATAGGGAATAGGGCTCCATTTGGGACGTTCATTGAGATTTATCTTTGTGGTGTCTGATAGCCGTTCACTCTACAATAGAAGGAGCTCTGCAAGAAGAGAATCAGGGTGGATCGGGGATGAAGGCTGACAAAAAATGTAAAAGTTCATGGAAAAAGGAGAAATGACCAGAAAGTAGCCCAGACCTACAGTACATCATGTAGCTGTGGTCAATCTAAAAGAGCCATGCCATGCTCTGAGTTAGTTTGTCAACAAACCTATAACAAATCCCCCTCCGGAATATATCTACCATATCTAAAAGGGACAAAACCAGGGAAAGGATCTAAGGATCTGGAGGTTTTGCAGGACCCTCCAGCCCGTACTACCAGGCTAGCTAATCATCCGTCGTCTTCGTCTCTGTTCTCAGGGGTGGTACTATGAGGTCAGGTGGTTATTCAGTCAGGCCCACAGATATTACATCACTACATCCCCTGCAGAGGGGACCAGGTGACCTTCTGGTTCGAAGGTCAAAGGTAATTGAGAGAGTCCTATTTGGCTGTTCTCTTCAGACCTATACAGTCATTGGCTCAGACCCGTGTATGGCGACAGCTGTGTGAGGATCCGGTGCCCGCCCCAGCGGTCCCAGAGGCTGAGTTGGGGTCCTCGTCGCTGGACTCTCCGGCCTCCCGCTCCTCCTTGTGGAGCCCCATGCTGATGTGGCTCTGCAGGGCAGCGGGGGTCAGCCACTCCTTGGGGAGGCAGGTCTGGAGGAAGGGCACGCAGGAGCTGAAGTAGGCCAGACGGTTCACCCAGCGAGGGATCTCACGCCCACACAACAGCTGGAATAGAACGAAAACAAACATGTTTTTCAATTGGCAAGTTTAAAAAAACATACTCTGCAAAATATGCATGACTGTCAATAGGCAATGTTCCTATTGACAGTAATGGCTCTATCAGATCGTTCACAATAAATGTCAATATAATGTATAATTCAAAATGTATAATCAAACAGTAATCCTCTGTAATGAAACGGTGATGAAACAGAAACTTACCTCAGAAAGCGAGGATGAGAAGTGGTTGCAGTTCTTGTGCATTAGATGGTAAGAGTTGCCCTTGAAATCCCTCCCCAGCTCCTCCATGATTTTATCCATATCCTCCACTGCAAAGTCTGTTGTGCCCAAAGCGATAGCCTCCCTGTGTTAGAAAAAATGTTTTGTAATCATACTCTCACATCCTTACTGAAACTTGTGTTGAGCTATTGAAGAATACATGAAAAGAAGTAAAGATGCTCTGGATGGAAACATTGTACATCTTGTCTATTGATATTCTGTATCATGACATTCTATATTATGTCATTCTATATGATGTCATTCTATATTATGTCATTCTATATTATGTATTATGTCACTCTATTTGATGTCATTCTATATTATGTCATTCTATATTATGTCATTCTGTATTATGTCATTCTATATTATGTATTATGTCATTCTATTTGATGTCATTCTATATTATGTCATTCTATATTATGTCATTCTATATTATGTCATTCTATACTATGTCATTCTGTATTATGTATTATATCATTCTATATTATGTCATTCTATATTATGTCATTCTATATTATGTATTATGTCATTCTATTTGATGTCATTCTATATTATGTATTATGTCATTCTATATTATGTATTATGTCACTCTATTTGATGTCATTCTATATTATGTCATTCTATATTATGTCATTCTGTATTATGTCATTCTATATTATGTATTATGTCATTCTATTTGATGTCATTCTATATTATGTCATTCTATATTATGTCATTCTATATTATGTCATTCTATATTATGTCATTCTATATTATGTATTATGTCATTCTATATTATGTCATTCTATATGATGTATTATG
>NC_088243.1:4486948-4596948 GCF_036934945.1 Oncorhynchus masou masou
AATTATATTCAGGCTGAGTCGTCATGGCGATCTTTCTGGGGTTGTGACACGCAGACCTTGCATGACCTGTAGTTTTCCAGCCGATGACTTGGTCCTAGACAGGAAATGGGCTGGCTGATGGGCTAGTCAGTCTTTAGCCCAGTGGGACTAAATTAGGTGTTTTACGCAAAATTATAATGATTTAAAAAAAATATATAATTATTTAACCTGGTAGGCTGGTTGAGAACAAGTTCTCATTTACAACTGCGACCTGGCCAAGATAAAGCAAAACAGTGCGACAGAAACAACAACACAGAGTTACACATGAGATAAACAAACGTACAGTCAATAACACAAAAGAGAAAAAAGAAAGTCTATATACAGTGTGTGCAAATTGCGTGAGGAGGTGAGGCAATAAATAGGCCTCACTAGCGAAGTAATTACAATTTAGCAGATGAACACTGGAGTGATAGATGAGCAGATGATGGTGATCAGATGATGGTGTGTAAGTAGTGATACTGGTGTGCAAAAGAGCAGCAAAGTAAATAAAAACAATATGGGGATGAGGTAGGTAGATTGGGTGGGCTATTTACAGATGGGCTATGTACAGCTGCAGCGATCGGTTAGCTGCTCAGATAGCTGATGTTTAAAGTTGGTGAGGGAAATGTAAGTCTCGAGCTTCAGCGATTTTTGCAATTCGTTTCAGTCACTGGCAGCAGACAACTGTAAGGAGAGGTGGCCAAAGGAGGTGTTGGCTTTGGGGATGATCAGTGAGATACACCTGCTGGAGCGTGTGCTACGGGTGGGTGTTGCCATCTTGACCAGTGAGCTGAGATAAGGCTGAGCTTTACCTAGCATGGACTTGTAGATGACCTGGAGCCAGTGGGTCTGGCTAAGAATATGTAGCGAGGGCCAGTCGACAAGAGCATACAGGTCGCAGTGGTGGGTAGTGTATGGGGCTTTGGTGTCAAAACGGATGGCACTGTGATAAACTGCATCCAGTTTGCTGAGTAGAGTATTGGAAGCTATTTTGTAGATGACATCGCTGAAGTGGAGGATCGGTTGGATAGTCAGTTTTACTAGGGTAAGTTGGACGGCGTGAGTGAAGGAGGCTTTGTTGCGAAATAGAAAGCCGATTCTAGATTTGATTTTGGATTGGAGATGTTTGATGTGAGTCTGGAAGGAGAGTTTACAGTCTAGCCAGACACCTAGGTATTTGTAGTTGTCCACATATTCTATGTCAGAACCGTCCAGAGTAGTGATGCTAGTCGGGCGGGGAGGTGCGGGCAGCGAACGGTTGGAAAGCATGCATTTGGTTTTGCTAGCGCTTCAGCTAATAAGGGGTGCTTCTAGGGAAAACATTTTTGCTGGTGTGGGAGTCTTAATGAGAACAACAGGGCCAGTGTGTTTGAAATGCCTGGGACGATTTCTGGTCCCAGCCCATCTAACATCCCAGCAGAACAGAGCTACAGTGGGACAGCAGGGTAGCCTAGTGGTTAGAGCGTTGGACGAGTAACCGCAAAGGTTGCAAGATTGAATTCCCAAGCTGACAAGGTAAAAATATGTCGTTCTGCCCCCTGAACAAGGCAGTTGTTCCTAGGCTGTCATTGAAAATAAGAATTAGTTCTTAACTGACTTGCCTAGTAAAATAAAGTTTTTTTTAACAGTGGGATTTAATTAGGTGTTTGAGCAGCTGTCACTTTCAGACATCCTCATCTGTGACTGTTGGCCTGGAGATATCTGAAGGAAGGAGGGGCCAACACTGTGACTGCTGGCCTGGAGATATCTGAAGGGAGGAGGGGCCAACACTGTGACTGCTGGCCTGGAGATATCTGAGGGGAGGAGGGGCCAACACTGTGACTGCTGGCCTGGAGATATCTGAAGGAAGGAGGGGCCAACACTGTGAATGCTGGCCTGGAGATATCTGAAGGAAGGAGGGGCCAACACTGTGAATGCTGGCCTGGAGATATCTGAAGGAAGGAGGGGCCAACACTGTGACTGCTGGCCTGGAGATATCTGAAGGGAGGAAGGGCCAACACTGTGACTGCTGGCCTGGAGATATCTGAGGGGAGGAGGGGCCAACACTGTGACTGCTGGCCTGGAGATATCTGAAGGGAGGAGGGGCCAACACTGTGACTGTTGATATCTGAAGGGGAGGAGGGGCCAACACTGTGACTGCTGGCCTGGAGATATCTGAAGGAAGGAGGGCCAACACTGTGACTGCTGGCCTGGAGATATCTGAGGGGAGGAAGGGCATCCTCATCTGTGACTGCTGGCCTGGAGATATCTGAGGGGAGGAGGGGCCAACACTGTGACTGCTGGCCTGGAGATATCTGAAGGAGGAGGGGCCAACACTGTGACTGCTGGCCTGGAGATATCTGAAGGGGAGGAAGGGCCAACACTGTGACTGCTGGCCTGGAGATATCTGAAGGAGGAGGGGCCAACACTGTGACTGCTGGCCTGGAGATATCTGAGGGGAGGAGGGGCCAACACTGTGACTGCTGGCCTGGAGATATCTGAAGGGAGGAGGGGCCAACACTGTGACTGCTGGCCTGGAGATATCTGAGGGGGAGGAGGGGCCAACACTGTGACTGCTGGCCTGGAGATATCTGAAGGGAGGAGGGGTGACTGTTGGCCTGGAGATATCTGACTGTGACTGCTGGCCTGGAGATATCTGAAGGGGAGGAGGGGCCAACACTGTGACTGCTGGCCTGGAGATATCTGAGGGGGAGGAGGGGCCAACACTGTGACTGCTGGCCTGGAGATATCTGAAGGGAGGAGGGGCCAACACTGTGACTGCTGGCCTGGAGATATCTGAGGGAGGAGGGGCCAACACTGTGACTGCTGGCCTGGAGATATCTGAAGGAAGGAGGAACACTGTGGGGCCTGAACACTGTGACTGCTGGCCTGGAGATATCTGAGATATCTGCTGGCCTGGAGATATCTGGGGAGGAGGGGCCAACACTGTGACTGCTGGCCTGGAGATATCTGAGGGGAGGAGGGGCCAACACTGTGACTGCTGGCCTGGAGATATCTGAGGGGTGGGGAGGAGGGGTCAACACTGTGACTGGCTGGTTGTCTATCAAGGGACCCAATATCCATTATTGTGTGTGTGTGTGTGTGTGTGTGTGTGTGTGTGTGTGTGTGTGTGTGTGTGTGTGTGTGTGTGTGTGTGTGTGTGTGTGTGTGTGTGTGTGTGTGTGTGTGTGAGAGAATAAATAGTAGGCTAGTACGTTACATTGATTCCCATGCACAGAAAACTTCCAACACACAATCTTACCATGTCATACACATTAAGGATAACAGGTTCATTGGCCATGGTTTAATCCTGAGATGGGAAGGCAACGTCCTCCCGCTCCGATGTTATAGTAGCACCTTCAGCCCCCCGACACCCCAAAGGTGCATATAGGATGCGATTCTGCTGATGTGCGCTTCCCGGATGGGCTACTCACACTGCGCCGTATTGGATGGAGCACCGGGATAGAAGGATGGATCGAATGTCTCTCATGCCTCGGCCAAAACAAAAAAATCGGTCCAAGAATTCTACCCTTTCCAAAGCCAAGGGTATCTCGATTGTAGATGTTGAAAAAAATACTGTATCAAATATCAAGGCAGCGAAACGTGAACGACGAATGTTTCGCTTTTTGACTGTAAAGACCACAGGCACGCACATAACGGTACTAGATCCCGACCGGAGATAGCTTGCTACAGTAGCTAGCTCGAGCTAGACATTTACAGAACTGTTGAACACGGCCCATTTCTATTCCCAAAGCAAGAAAAATAGGTCCTCTGGAAATCAAATGATGATTAGCGTTAGTTTCACTTTGCTTGCCTCCGTTGTCACATAAATAGCGATCAATTGCGTGTATATTGAGACGCTAAAACAACACCACTGGGAGGATGAATATGCGAGTGTTCGAATCCGGAAATGTCAGCCAGGTCGAGAGCCACCTAAATTTCACTTTTCTCTCAAATGCGGCCACTGAAGGCTGTATGGCAAAATAGATAGTATATAAAAGCTAGCTGGCTAAAGATTCACGTATTGTTTTACGGTTCACTTTTGGCTTGTCGGCTGTGTGGTGAAAAGCTAGCAACAGCGTAGACGGTATCAGTGGTGGATGATGTGGCCCTCATCACACAGACAGACCGTTAGAGTCGTGTCGTTTTGCCGTAGGTAGTCAACTACCGTCCTCTGTCTCTGTCCGTTCGATGAGATTTCCTCCCCTTCCCAATCGTATCTCTCACCGCAACACACAAAAAAACGGTGTCCTCCGGTCTCGTGAAAACTGCTCAAAAGAAAGTGAATGACATCATCCGAACCGTGTCTCACAGCTGGCGGAACGTCCTGTGGACGAGCCGGGTTCTCTGTGAATGGGAATGGGTGGATTCGATTATGTTGAGCGGTGGCAAACCGGTCTATGGCCCGTGACTAGAACGGGCAAACGTGGTGGGGGATGAGCACCCATAGAATAGTAATTATTTGTAATTTTATCTAACTTTTATTTTTCTAGGAATGTCAGATAAGAACAAATTATTTTTTTAAATGACGGCCTTCCCCGGCCAAATCCCGGAAGACGCTGGGCCAATTATGCGCCCGCCCTATAGGATTCCCAATCACAGCTAGATGTGATACAGTCTGGATTCAAACCAGGGACTGTAGTGATGCCTCTATGGGATGCTGGGATGCAGTCATCACTACTGCCTCTGATCTGGAGGACTCACTAAACAGAGAACATCCCTGCCTTTAGACCACTGCTGCCTCTGATCTGGAGGACTCACGAAACAGAGAACATCCCTGGTCATCCCTACTGCCACTGATCTGGAGGACTCACTAAACAGAGAACATCCCTGGTCATCCCTGCTGCCTCTGATCTGGAGGACTCACTAAACAGATAACATCCCTGGTCATCCCTACTGCCTCTGATCTGGAGGACTCACTAAACAGAGAACATCCCTGGTCATCCCTACTGCCTCTGATCTGGAGGACTCACGAAACAGAGAACATCCCTGGTCATCCCTACTGCCGCTGATCTGGAGGACTCACGAAACAGAGAACATCCCTGGTCCTCCCTACTGCCTCTGATCTGGAGGACTCACGAAACAGAGAACATCCCTGGTCATCCCTACTGCCGCTGATCTGGAGGACTCATGAAACAGAGAACATCCCTGGTCATCCCTACTGCCACTGATCTGGAGGACTCACTAAACAGAGAATATCCCTGGTCATCCCTGCTGCCTATGATCTGGAGGACTCACTAAACAGAGAACAGCCCTGGTCATCCCTACTGCCTCTCATCTGAAGGACTTTGTTTGTAAATTATGTCTGAGTTTTGGAGTGTGTCATCTGCTATCCTCAATACATTTAAAAAAAAATGAAAATTGTGCCATCTGGTTTGCTTAATAAAAGGAATTTGAAATTGTGTATACTTGTACATTTGATACTTAAATACATTTTAGCAATTCCATTTACTTTTGATACTTAAGTATATTTAAAACCAAATACTTTTAGACTTTTACTCAAGTAGTATTTTATTGGGTGACTTTTACTTGAGTAATTTTCTATTAAGGTATCTTTACTTTTACTCAAGTATGACAATTGAGTACTTTTTTCACCACTGGTTAAAAAACAAGCTCCAACTGGTAAAAATCTATTTGAACAGTCAACCAACTCCAGAACTCTGTCTCTTTCCAGAGCTCAGACTTTCCGAACTGAAAATCCCTAACGTCATGATTTGACCTCGTATTTTTCCCGAGTTGCCAGTTGTATTTGAACACAGTATGTATGACTCAACGCCCGGGAGGCAGCCCGGTTCTCAAAACGAATACAATCAATTTTCACCCGGTGCGAAACACGCCTACACGGGCGCCCGAGAGAGATTTATCGAGCCCCCCTCAATGAGTGAGGAGGGGAAAAAATTTGATTACATCATCGTGCTTGTGCTACTGGCTGCCTCGGGTCCAAGAACCCCCCCCCCCTCCCCCATTTGACAATGGACTGCATACATGAGGGGGGGGGGGGCATGTTGTTGAATTTACCGAGAGATCTATGCTTTTATTTGTAACTTTTCACTGTTATTTTTTAATCGTCGTCATGAATTATCATAATCCTCATTAACATCATCGGCATTTTACGGAGCAATTCATTTGGGGAATTTCCACTAGCAATCTTTATGGAGGACCCATATGCATTAGGCTACATCAAAACACAAATAAATACTCGCTGCTTGGAAGATATATAAAGCGACGAGGATGAACACATATTTGCGAGAATAAAAAAAGAGGCACATGCTGACCATAAAGGTTGATTTCTTTAGGATTGTTTCATCCATTGTGAAAACAAACTGCTTTATTTTAAGGCAAAAGTTATACAGTCCATAACATTGAAAATCTGCAAGCATATTATTGCCTAACAACAACTACAGGAATTGTGAACTTTAATGTGCTGCATAAAGTATGTCTCATTCAGATAAGTAATAATGAAATGGACAAATAGAACTCCCTTTCAGCCATTATTTCAAGCCTCATTGTGATTATTTCATACGTTCGTCATGCGTATGAAAGGCAGGTAGTCTCGTGGTTGGAGCAAATCCCCGACTTGACAAGGATTTTTTTTTTATAAAAAAAAAAGGTTCGTTCTCCCCCTGAACAAGGTAGATAACCCACTGTTCCTAGGTCGTCATTGAAAATAAGAAATTGTTCTTAACTGACTTGCCTAGTTAAATAAAGGTCCAAATTTAAACAAATGCACATTTTACATTGTAATCATTGAGCAGCCGCTCTTGTCTAGAGTGACCTTCATCAGCTACCCTCAAGCCATGAACAATTAATCAAACGGCCACCCGGAATATTTGCATTTGTACACTGCTGCTCCTTGCTGTTTATTATCTATGCACTGTCACGTCCCCTCCACCTACATGTACAAGTTGCCTCGATTAACTTGTACCCCCTGCACATTGACTCAGTACTGGTACCCCCCAGAATACAGCCTCTTTATTGTTATTTTGTTACTTTTTTAAACCTTAGTTTATTTTGTAAATATTTTCTTCGTGCAGTTTTAAGAAAATTTAGTTAAGTTAAGCATTTCACAGTTGTTGTATTCGGCACACGTGAGAAATAACATTCAATTTGATCTTAAGACAGCGTGGGACAGCCACATATCGCAGACATAGAAAGTAAACACATCCGTAATGTCGCGATCAGTAGTCAGAACCAGAAGGCGCATGGAGGGGGGGGTCAAGAGCTGGTTCCTTAATTTTTGTGGAGGGAAGTCAAGGTGAGGAGGAAGATAATTAAAGATAATGTTTGAAAAAAGGCATGGTTTCAGAAGACGGGCAGGGAGCTGACCTCCAGTAGGGGTGAGAGGGCCAAGAGATCTGAGGGGGCAGAACAGGGTGCTCAGGTTGGGGTGTAGGGTGCTCAGGTTGGGGTGTAGGGTGCTCAGGTTGGGGTGCTGCTCAGGTTGGGCTGTAGGGTGCTCAGGTTGGGCTGTAGGGTGCTCAGGTTGGGCTGTAGGGTGCTCAGGTTGGGCTGTAGGGTGCTCAGGTTGGGCTGTAGGGTGCTCAGGTTGGGCTGTAGGGTGCTCAGGTTGGGGTGTAGGGTGCTCAGGTTGGGCTGTAGGGTTGGTGTGTAGGAGGCTCAGGTTGGGGTGTAGGGTGCTCAGGTTGGGCTGTAGGGTGCTCAGGTTGGGCTGTAGGGTGCTCAGGTTGGGCTGTAGGGTGCTCAGGTTGGGCTGTAGGGGCTCAGGTTGGGCTGTAGGGTGCTCAGGTTGGGGTGTAGGGTGCTCAGGTGGGCTGTAGGGGGCTCAGGTTGGGCTGTAGGGTGCTCAGGTTGGGGTGTAGGGTGCTCAGGTTGGGGTGTAGGGTGCCTGAAGGTAGGCAGGGAGCTGTGGCTCGGCTGTCTTTGAGCAGGCGTGCTGCAGGTCCCTGGTGAGCTCGGCTAGGAGCAGGCGTGCCTGCCCGGGTCCCTGGGAGCTCGGCTAGGGAGCAGGCGTGCTCCCCGCTCCCTGTGTGAGGGCTTGGGGCGTGTGCCCCGGTCCCTGTGTGAGCTCGGCTAGTCTTTGAGCAGGCGTGCCTGCCCCGGTCCCTGTGTGAGGGTGTCTTTGAGCAGGCGTGCCTGGGCTGTGAGCTCGGCTAGTCTTTGAGCAGGCGTTGGGTCCCTGTGTGAGCTCGGCTAGTCTTTGAGCAGGCGTGCCTGCCCCGGTCCCTGGTTGGCTAGTCTTTGAGCAGGCGTGCCTGCCCGGTCCCTGTGTGAGCTCGGCTAGTCTTTGAGCAGGCGTGCCTGCCCGGTCCCTGTGTGAGCTCGGCTAGTCTTTGAGCAGGCGTTGCCCCGGTCCCTGTGTGAGGGCTAGTCTTTGAGCAGGCGTTGGGTCCCTGTGTGAGCTCGGCTAGTCTCAGGTTGGCTCCCTGTGTGAGCTCGGCTAGTCTTTGAGCAGGTTGGGCTGTAGGGCTGTCTTTGAGCAGGTTGGGCCCTGTGTGAGCTCGGCTCTTTGAGCAGGCGTTGGGTCCCTGTGTGAGGGTGCTTTGAGCAGGCGTGCCTGCCCCGGTCCCTGTGTGAGCTCGGCTAGTCTTTGAGCAGGCGTGCCTGCCCGGTCCCTGTGTGAGCTCGGCTAGTCTTTGAGCAGGCGTGCCTGCCCCGGTCCCTGTGTGAGCTCGGCTAGTCTTTGAGCAGGCGTGCCTGCCCCGGTCCCTGTGTGAGCTCGGCTAGTCTTTGAGCAGGCGTGCCTGCCCGGTCCCTGTGTGAGCTCGGCTAGTCTTTGAGCAGGCGTGCCTGCCCCGGTCCCTGTGTGAGCTCGGCTAGTCTTTGAGCAGGCGTGCCTGCCCCGGTCCCTGTGTGAGCTCGGCTAGTCTTTGAGCAGGCGTGCCTGCCCCGGTCCCTGTGTGAGCTCGGCTAGTCTTTGAGCAGGCGTGCCTGCCCTGTGTGAGCTCGGCTAGTCTTTGAGCAGGCGTGCCTGCCCCGGTCCCTGTGTGAGCTCGGCTAGTCTTTGAGCAGGCGTGCCTGCCCCGGTCCCTGTGTGAGCTCGGCTAGTCTTTGAGCAGGCGTGCCTGCCCCGGTCCCTGTGTGAGCTCGGCTAGTCTTTGAGCAGGCGTGCCTGCCCCGGTCCCTGTGTGAGCTCGGCTAGTCTTTGAGCAGGCGAGCCTTTCCATCTTGTCGCTCCCTGTGTGAGCTCGGCTAGTCTTTGAGCAGGCGTACCTGCCCCGGTCCCTGTGTGAGCTCGGCTAGTCTTTGAGCAGGCGTGCCTGCCCCGGTCCCTGTGTGAGCTCGGCTAGTCTTTGAGCAGGCGTGCCTGCCCCGGTCCCTGTGTGAGCTCGGCTAGTCTTTGAGCAGGCGTGCCTGCCCCGGTCCCTGTGTGAGCTCGGCTAGTCTTTGAGCAGGCGTGCCTGCCCATCTTGTCCCCCTGTGTGAGCTCGGCTAGTCTTTGAGCAGGCGTACCTGCCCCGGTCCCTGTGTGAGCTCGGCTAGTCTTTGAGCAGGCGTGCCTGCCCCGCTCCCTGTGTGAGCTCGGCTAGTCTTTGAGCAGGCGTGCCTGCCCCGGTCCCTGTGTGAGCTCGGCTAGTCTTTGAGCAGGCGTGCCTGCCCCGCTCCCTGTGTGAGCTCGGCTAGTCTTTGAGCAGGCGTGCCTGCCCCGGTCCCTGTGTGAGCTCGGCTAGTCTTTGAGCAGGCGTGCCTGCCCCGGTCCCTGTGTGAGCTCGGCTAGTCTTTGAGCAGGCGTGCCTGCCCGGTCCCTGTGTGAGCTCGGCTAGTCTTTGAGCAGGCGTGCCTGCCCCGGTCCCTGTGTGAGCTCGGCTAGTCTTTGAGCAGGCGTGCCTGCCCCGGTCCCTGTGTGAGTCTTTGAGCAGGCGTGCCTGCCCCGGTCCCTGTGTGAGCTCGGCTAGTCTTTGAGCAGGCGTGCCTGCCCCGGTCCCTGTGTGAGCTCGGCTAGTCTTTGAGCAGGCGTGCCTGCCCCGGTCCCTGTGTGAGCTCGGCTAGTCTTTGAGCAGGCGTGCCTGCCCTTGTCGCTCCCTGTGTGAGCTCGGCTAGTCTTTGAGCAGGCGTGCCTGCCCCGGTCCCTGTGTGAGCTCGGCTAGTCTTTGAGCAGGCGTGCCTGCCCCGGTCCCTGTGTGAGCTCGGCTAGTCTTTGAGCAGGCGTGCCTGCCCCGGTCCCTGTGTGAGCTCGGCTAGTCTTTGAGCAGGCGTGCCTGCCCGGTCCCTGTGTGAGCTCGGCTAGTCTTTGAGCAGGCGTGCCTGCCCCGGTCCCTGTGTGAGCTCGGCTAGTCTTTGAGCAGGCGTGCCTGCCCCGGTCCCTGTGTGAGCTCGGCTAGTCTTTGAGCAGGCGTGCCTGCCCCGGTCCCTGTGTGAGCTCGGCTAGTCTTTGAGCAGGCGTGCCTGCCCCGGTCCCTGTGTGAGCTCGGCTAGTCTTTGAGCAGGCGTGCCTGCCCGGTCCCTGTGTGAGCTCGGCTAGTCTTTGAGCAGGCGTGCCTGCCCCGGTCCCTGTGTGAGCTCGGCTAGTCTTTGAGCAGGCGTGCCTGCCCGGTCCCTGTGTGAGCTCGGCTCTTTGAGCAGGCGTGCCTGCCCCGGTCCCTGTGTGAGCTCGGCTAGTCTTTGAGCAGGCGTGCCTGCCCCGGTCCCTGTGTGAGCTCGGCTAGTCTTTGAGCAGGCGTGCCTGCCCCGGTCCCTGTGTGAGCTCGGCTAGTCTTTGAGCAGGCGTGCCTGCCCCGGTCCCTGTGTGAGCTCGGCTAGTCTTTGAGCAGGCGTGCCTGCCCCGGTCCCTGTGTGAGCTCGGCTAGTCTTTGAGCAGGCGTGCCTGCCCCGGTCCCTGTGTGAGCTCGGCTAGTCTTTGAGCAGGCGTGCCTGCCCCGGTCCCTGTGTGAGCTCGGCTAGTCTTTGAGCAGGCGTGCCTGCCCATCTTGGTCCCTGTGTGAGCTCGGCTAGTCTTTGAGCAGGCGTGCCTGCCCCGGTCCCTGTGTGAGCTCGGCTAGTCTTTGAGCAGGCGTGCCTGCCCCGGTCCCTGTGTGAGCTCGGCTAGTCTTTGAGCAGGCGTGCCTGCCCCGGTCCCTGTGTGAGCTCGGCTAGTCTTTGAGCAGGCGTGCCTGCCCCGGTCCCTGTGTGAGCTCGGCTAGTCTTTGAGCAGGCGTGCCTGCCCCTTGGTCCCTGTGTGAGCTCGGCTAGTCTTTGAGCAGGCGTGCCTGCCCCGGTCCCTGTGTGAGCTCGGCTAGTCTTTGAGCAGGCGTGCCTGCCCCGCTCCCTGTGTGAGCTCGGCTATCTTTGAGCAGGCGTGCCTGCCCCGGTCCCTGTGTGAGCTCGGCTAGTCTTTGAGCAGGCGTGCCTGCCCCGGTCCCTGTGTGAGCTCGGCTAGTCTTTGAGCAGGCGTGCCTGCCCCGGTCCCTGTGTGAGCTCGGCTAGTCTTTGAGCAGGCGTGCCTGCCCCGGTCCCTGTGTGAGCTCGGCTAGTCTTTGAGCAGGCGTGCCTGCCCCGGTCCCTGTGTGAGCTCGGCTAGTCTTTGAGCAGGCGTGCCTGCCCCGGTCCCTGTGTGAGCTCGGCTAGTCTTTGAGCAGGCGTGCCTGCCCCGGTCCCTGTGTGAGCTCGGCTAGTCTTTGAGCAGGCGTGCCTGCCCCGGTCCCTGTGTGAGCTCGGCTAGTCTTTGAGCAGGCGTGCCTGCCCCGCTCCCTGTGTGAGCTCGGCTAGTCCTTGAGCAGGCGTGCCTGCCCCGGTCCCTGTGTGAGCTCGGCTAGTCTTTGAGCAGGCGTGCCTGCCCCGGTCCCTGTGTGAGCTCGGCTAGTCTTTGAGCAGGCGTGCCTGCCCCGGTCCCTGTGTGAGCTCGGCTAGTCTTTGAGCAGGCGTGCCTGCCCCGGTCCCTGTGTGAGCTCGGCTAGTCTTTGAGCAGGCGTGCCTGCCCCGGTCCCTGTGTGAGCTCGGCTAGTCTTTGAGCAGGCGTGCCTGCCCCGGTCCCTGTGTGAGCTCGGCTAGTCTTTGAGCAGGCGTGCCTGCCCCGGTCCCTGTGTGAGCTCGGCTAGTCTTTGAGCAGGCGTGCCTGCCCTGTGTGAGCTCGGCTAGTCTTTGAGCAGGCGTGCCTGCCCTTGTCGTCCCTGTGTGAGCTCGGCTAGTCTTTGAGCAGGCGTGCCTGCCCCGGTCCCTGTGTGAGCTCGGCTAGTCTTTGAGCAGGCGTGCCTGCCCCGGTCCCTGTGTGAGCTCGGCTAGTCTTTGAGCAGGCGTGCCTGCCCCGGTCCCTGTGTGAGCTCGGCTAGTCTTTGAGCAGGCGTGCCTGCCCCGGTCCCTGTGTGAGCTCGGCTAGTCTTTGAGCAGGCGTGCCTGCCCCGGCGTCCCTGTGTGAGCTCGGCTAGTCTTTGAGCAGGCGTGCCTGCCCCGGTCCCTGTGTGAGCTCGGCTAGTCTTTGAGCAGGCGTGCCTGCCCGGTCCCTGTGTGAGCTCGGCTAGTCTTTGAGCAGCAGGCCCTGTGTGAGCTCGGCTGCCCGTGCCTCCCTCCCTGTGTGAGCTCGGCTAGTCTTTGAGCAGGCGTGCCTGCCCCGGTCCCTGTGTGAGCTCGGCTAGTCTTTGAGCAGGCGTGCCTGCCCCGGTCCCTGTGTGAGCTCGGCTAGTCTTTGAGCAGGCGTGCCTGCCCCGGTCCCTGTGTGAGCTCGGCTAGTCTTTGAGCAGGCGTGCCTGCCCCGGTCCCTGTGTGAGCTCGGCTAGTCTTTGAGCAGGCGTGCCTGCCCCGGTCCCTGTGTGAGCTCGGCTAGTCTTTGAGCAGGCGTGCCTGCCCCGGTCCCTGTGTGAGCTCGGCTAGTCTTTGAGCAGGCGTGCCTGCCCCGGTCCCTGTGTGAGCTCGGCTAGTCTTTGAGCAGGCGTGCCTGCCCCGGTCCCTGTGTGAGCTCGGCTAGTCTTTGAGCAGGCGTGCCTGCCCCGGTCCCTGTGTGAGCTCGGCTAGTCTTTGAGCAGGCGTGCCTGCCCCGGTCCCTGTGTGAGCTCGGCTAGTCTTTGAGCAGGCGTGCCTGCCCCGGTCCCTGTGTGAGCTCGGCTAGTCTTTGAGCAGGCGTGCCTGCCCCGGTCCCTGTGTGAGCTCGGCTAGTCTTTGAGCAGGCGTGCCTGCCATCTTGTCGTCCCTGTGTGAGCTCGGCTAGTCTTTGAGCAGGCGTGCCTGCCCCGGTCCCTGTGTGAGCTCGGCTAGTCTTTGAGCAGGCGTGCCTGCCCCGGTCCCTGTGTGAGCTCGGCTAGTCTTTGAGCAGGCGTGCCTGCCCATCTTGGTCCCTGTGTGAGCTCGGCTAGTCTTTGAGCAGGCGTGCCTGCCCCGGTCCCTGTGTGAGCTCGGCTAGTCTTTGAGCAGGCGTGCCTGCCCCGGTCCCTGTGTGAGCTCGGCTATCTTTGAGCAGGCGTGCCTGCCCCGTGTGAGCTCGTCCCTTGAGCTCGGCTAGTCTTTGAGCAGGCGTGCCTGCCCCGGTCCCTGTGTGAGCTCGGCTAGTCTTTGAGCAGGCGTGCCTGCCCCGGTCCCTGTGTGAGCCGGCTAGTCTTTGAGCAGGCGTGCCTGCCCCGGTCCCTGTGTGAGCTCGGCTAGTCTTTGAGCAGGCGTGCCTGCCCCGGTCCCTGTGTGAGCTCGGCTAGTCTTTGAGCAGGCGTGCCTGCCCCGGTCCCTGTGTGAGCTCGGCTAGTCTTTGAGCAGGCGTGCCTGCCCATCTTGGTCCCTGTGTGAGCTCGGCTAGTCTTTGAGCAGGCGTGCCTGCCCCGGTCCCTGTGTGAGCTCGGCTAGTCTTTGAGCAGGCGTGCCTGCCCCGGTCCCTGTGTGAGCTCGGCTAGTCTTTGAGCAGGCGTGCCTGCCCCGGTCCCTGTGTGAGCTCGGCTAGTCTTTGAGCAGGCGTGCCTGCCCCGGTCCCTGTGTGAGCTCGGCTAGTCTTTGAGCAGGCGTGCCTGCCCGGTCCCTGTGTGAGCCCTGTGTGTGAGCTCGGCTAGTCTTTGAGCAGGCGTGCCTGCCCCGGTCCCTGTGTGAGCTCGGCTAGTCTTTGAGCAGGCGTGCCTGCCCCGGTCCCTGTGTGAGCTCGGCTAGTCTTTGAGCAGGCGTGCCTGCCCCGGTCCCTGTGTGAGCTCGGCTAGTCTTTGAGCAGGCGTGCCTGCCCCGGTCCCTGTGTGAGCTCGGGTCTAGTCTTTGAGCAGGCGTGCCTGCCCCGGTCCCTGTGTGAGCTCGGCTAGTCTTTGAGCAGGCGTGCCTGCCCCGGTCCCTGTGTGAGCTCGGCTAGTCTTTGAGCAGGCGTGCCTGCCCCGGTCCCTGTGTGAGCTCGGCTAGTCTTTGAGCAGGCGTGCCTGCCCCGGTCCCTGTGTGAGCTCGGCTAGTCTTTGAGCAGGCGTGCCTGCCCCGGTCCCTGTGTGAGCTCGGCTAGTCTTTGAGCAGGCGTGCCTGCCCCGGTCCCTGTGTGAGCTCGGCTAGTCTTTGAGCAGGCGTGCCTGCCCCGGTCCCTGTGTGAGCTCGGCTAGTCTTTGAGCAGGCGTGCCTGCCCCGGTCCCTGTGTGAGCTCGGCTAGTCTTTGAGCAGGCGTGCCTGCCCCGGTCCCTGTGTGAGCTCGGCTAGTCTTTGAGCAGGCGTGCCTGCCCCGGTCCCTGTGTGAGCTCGGCTAGTCTTTGAGCAGGCGTGCCTGCCCCGGTCCCTGTGTGAGCTCGGCTAGTCTTTGAGCAGGCGTGCCTGCCCCGGTCCCTGTGTGAGCTCGGCTAGTCTTTGAGCAGGCGTGCCTGCCCCGGTCCCTGTGTGAGCTCGGCTAGTCTTTGAGCAGGCGTGCCTGCCCCGGTCCCTGTGTGAGCTCGGCTAGTCTTTGAGCAGGCGTGCCTGCCCCGGTCCCTGTGTGAGCTCGGCTAGTCTTTGAGCAGGCGTGCCTGCCCCGGTCCCTGTGTGAGCTCGGCTAGTCTTTGAGCAGGCGTGCCTGCCCCGGTCCCTGTGTGAGCTCGGCTAGTCTTTGAGCAGGCGTACCTGCCCCGGTCCCTGTGTGAGCTCGGCTAGTCTTTGAGCAGGCGTGCCTGCCATCTTGGTCCCTGTGTGAGCTCGGCTAGTCTTTGAGCAGGCGTGCCTGCCCCGGTCCCTGTGTGAGCTCGGCTAGTCTTTGAGCAGGCGTGCCTGCCCCGGTCCCTGTGTGAGCTCGGCTAGTCTTTGAGCAGGCGTGCCTGCCCATCTTGGTCCCTGTGTGAGCTCGGCTAGTCTTTGAGCAGGCGTGCCTGCCCCGGTCCCTGTGTGAGCTCGGCTAGTCTTTGAGCAGGCGTGCCTGCCCCGGTCCCTGTGTGAGCTCGGCTAGTCTTTGAGCAGGCGTGCCTGCCCCGGTCCCTGTGTGAGCTCGGCTAGTCTTTGAGCAGGCGTGCCTGCCCCGGTCCCTGTGTGAGCTCGGCTAGTCTTTGAGCAGGCGTGCCTGCCCGGGTAGGAAGAGCCTTTCCATCTTGTCGAGGTTGAGCATGATGGGGGTGGGCCGACATCCAAGTTGTGATATCTGCCAGGCACGCAGAGGTGCATGTCGCCACTGTTGTGGAAAAATATTGACTCGAATACAAGAGCTTGTGAATTCAATTAGACTTTCATCATCACAGAGAGCAACAAAGCCGAGTAAGTTCATGAAACAACTGAATCTTTATTCTTAGTGCTTGGTTTTCATACAGTCTTACCCTTACATAATGTCATCACCCTATTTTACGAATCCTGTTGTCTTACTTAGTTTACATTCTCTAATTGGCTCAGACATTGGGGCATAGATTCTATTGGTGGCATGACATGCATACCCCTTAGCTAATGTTCCTGTCCAAAAGGTCTTTACAAGTTCAGATCTACATTGTATATGTATGCTTAACTTATGTATGTGCGTGACCAGTAGCCTTCACAAGATCAGATATGGCCCAGACCAGCCACGTCACGTCTTGTTAGTTTACCTTGTCTCGCCTCATCTACACAGATTCTGCTTACGTTCTGTTTTTTTACATGTCCAATGGTCAATTCGATGTTGATCTAGCTTTGTACACTCACATGGGCTTCAGCCTTCATTCTGAATACACATGTCTAATATTTAAGCTTATATTGATTATTCATTCTACTTCAAAGATAACAGTATAGGTACTGAGAATCATCAGATGACTGGAAAATCTCCAACACCACCTGGGTTTCAGAATGGGGGGAGGGAGTAGTTGAGTGTCATCCACATAGCAATGTAGGAGAGACCATGTGAGGATATGACGGAGCCTAGTGACTTGTTGTATAGAGAGGAGAGGACCTAGAACCGAGCCCTAGAAGAGGACCTAGAACCGAGCCTTAGAAGAGGACCTAGAACCGAGCCCTGGGGGACACCAGTAGTGAGAGTACGTGGTGCAGACACATATCCTCTCCACGTCACCTGGTAGGAGAGACCTGCCAGATAGGATGTGACCCAGGAGTGTGCAGAACCAGATACGCCCGAGAGGAAGGAGAGGAGGATCTGATGGTTCACGTTGTCGAAGGCAGTGGATAGATCTAGAACAGAGGAGAGACCGAGGAGGATGAGAACAGAGGAGAGAGTCTGACTGGTTAGGGTCAAGAAGATCGTTCTGAGAGAGATAAAGAGAAAGTTGATCAGAGACGGCACGCTCTCAAGTGTTTTGGAAAAGAACAGGAAGGGAAGGAGGTCTTATAGTTTGACGTCAGATGAGTTGAGTATTGGTTTCTTGACCAGGGGAGCAACTCGGGCCATTTTGAAGTCAGAAGGGACATAACTTGTGCTCAGGAATGAGTTGACGATGGATGTGAGGAATGGGTGAAGGACTCCGGAGGAGGGGATGGAGAAGGGAGGATGGGATGGATGAGGGAGGAGGGGATGGAGGAGGAGATGGAGGAGGGAGGAGGGGATGGAGGAGGGAGGAGAGGGTGGAGAAGGGAGGATGGGATGGAGGAGGGAGGATGGGATGGAGAAGGGAGGATGGGATGGAGAAGGGAGGATGGGATGGAGAAGGGAGGAGAGGATGGAGGAGGGAGGAGAGGATGGAGGATGGGATGGAGAAGGGAGGAGGGGATGGAGAAGGGAGGAGGGATGGAGGAGGGAGGATGGGATGGAGGAGGGAGGATGGGATGGAGGAGGGAGGAGAGGATGGAGGAGGGAGGATGGGATGGAGGAGGGAGGAGAGGATGGAGGAGGAGAGGATGAGGAGGGAGGAGGGGGGATGGAGGAGGGAGGATGGGATGGAGGAGGGGATGGAGGAGGGAGGGGGGGAGGAGGGGATGGAGGAGGGGATGGAGGAGGGAGGATGGGATGGAGGAGGGGATGGAGAAGGGAGGAGGGAGGGGAGGGGGGATGGAGGAGGGAGGAGGGGATGGAGGAGGGGGATGGAGGAGGGAGGATGGGATGGAGGCGGGAGGATGGGATGGAGGAGGGAGGAGGGGATGGAGAAGGGAGGAGGGGATGGAGAAGGGAGGAGGGGATGGAGAAGGGAGGAGGGGATGGAGAAAGGAGGAGGGGATGAAGAAGGGAGGAGGGGATGAAGAAGGGAGGAGGGGATGGAGAAGGGAGGAGGGGATGGAGAAGGGAGGATGGGGTCGAGTGGGCAGGATGTCAGGTAGCCAGACCTCACTATTCGCAGGATGTCCTCTGGAGAGAGAGAGGGGAGAAAGAGGTCAAGGCATAGAGTAGTTCTGTGTGAGTGAGACCAGTGGACTCAATAGGATGAGTGAATGAGACCAGTGGACTCAATAGGCTGAGTGAATGAGACCAGTGGACTCAATAGGCTGAGTGAATGAGTGGGACCAGTGGACTCAATAGGATGAGTGAATGAATGGGACCAGTGGACTCAATAGGCTGAGTGAATGAATGGGACCAGTGGACTCAATAGGCTGAGTGAATGAGTGAGACCAGTGGACTCAATAGGCTGAGTGAATGAGTGGGACCAGTGGACTCAATAGGATGAGTGAATGAGACCAGTGGACTCAATAGGCTGAGTGAATGAGTGGGACCAGTGGACTCAATAGGATGAGTGAATGAGTGAGACCAGTGGACTCAATAGGCTGAGTGAATGAGACCAGTGGACTCAATAGGCTGAGTGAATGAGACCAGTGGACTCAATAGGATGAGTGAATGAGTGGGACCAGTGGACTCAATAGGATAAGCGAATGAGTTGGGGATGTCGTCAACCTTTTTCCCAAAGTGGTTGACAAAGTCGTCCGCGGAGGGATGAGGGAGTTGAGGAAAAATTAGTTTCCTAATGTTGTGGAAAATCCGATCCAAAAGATCAAGGCGGAAACTATTTAATTATGTAATAGAAATATCATTAATCAAACTACTGCAGGGGAGACCTATCTCTGATTTCAAATAATAAATGGTTACATGTCCCTTATATAGTGGGAGGTGATAAAATGTTGTTTACACAACAGTTTTGTCGAAACAAGCAACCGTTCCCGGAAACACAGTGGCCTTGTGCATAACATTACAGAACATATCCCTGCCACCACACTATGGTAAGAGGCAGAAGCTCGACATTTAGAGTGGTTAGAAAGTGGCTTTAGTAGCAGATACAGAGGAAGAGAAGGTAGAGAAGGAGGAGTGAAAGGATGATAGGTCCTCCGGAAGTCGAGTTTTCCCTCGGCTGTCTGCAACCCTGTTCTGTAAACATGCAATGAGTCACTCAGACAGAGAGCATGAGGGGAGGGCTGAGCCTGCCGGGAGGAAAGGGGACAGTACGAGTCATAGGATGCAGAAAGGGAGGAGAGTAGGGGTCGAAGAGGCAGAATCAGGAGACAGGAGGGAGAAGATTTAGCAGAAGGGAGAGATGATAGGATAAAATAGGAGAGAGTAGAGGGAGAGATAGAACAAAGACTGCGATGGCGCATGACCTTCTGGGTAGGGACTGAGTGGTTAGGGTTGGAGGAGAGGGGACCTGGAGGGGGTAGGGACTGAGTGGTTAGGGTTGGAGGAGAGGGAGACCTGGAGGAGAGGGAGACCTGGAGGAGAGGGAGACCTGGAGGAGAGGGAGACCTGGAGGAGAGGGAGACCTGGAGGGGTTTAGGGACTGAGTGGTTAGGGTTGGAGGAGAGGGAGATCTGGAGGGGGTAGGGACTGAGTGGTTAGGGTTGGAGGAGAGGGAGATCTGGAGGGGGTAGGGACTGAGTGGTTAGGGTTGGAGGAGAGGGAGACCTGGAGGGGGTAGGGACTGAGTGGTTAGGGTTGGAGGAGAGGGAGACCTGGAGGGGGTAGGGACTGAGTGGTTAGGGTTGGAGGAGAGAGTGACCTGGAGGGGGTAGGGACTGAGTGGTTAGGGTTGGAGGAGAAGGAGACCTGGAGGGGGTAGGGACTGAGTGGTTAGGGTTGGAAGAGAGGGAGACCTGGAGGGGGTAGGGACTGAGTGGTTAGGGTTGGAGGAGAGAGAGACCTGGAAGGGGTAGGGACTGAGTGGTTAGGGTTGGAGGAGAGGGAGACCTGGAGGGGGTAGGGACTGAGTGGTTAGGGTTGGAGGAGAGGGAGACCTGGAGGGGGTAGGGACTGAGTGGTTAGGGTTGGAGGAGAGGGGGACCTGGAGGGGGTAGGGACTGAGTGGTTAGGGTTGGAGGAGAAGGAGACCTGGAGGGGGTAGGGACTGAGTGGTTAGGGTTGGAAGAGAGGGAGACCTGGAGGGGGTAGGGACTGAGTGGTTAGGGTTGGAGGAGAGAGAGACCTGGAAGGGGTAGGGACTGAGTGGTTAGGGTTGGAGGAGAGGGAGACCTGGAGGGAGTAGGGACTGAGTGGTTAGGGTTGGAGGAGAGGAAGACCTGGATGGGTTTAGGGACTGAGTGGTTAGGGTTGGAGTGAAGGGAGACAGAAAAGGAAAGAAAGTTGTGATCAGAGACCTGGAGGGGGTTACAGTGAGATTAGTAGGAGAACAGAGACTTGGAGGGGGTTACAGTGAGATTAGTAGGTGATCAGAGACCTGGAGGGGGTTACAGTGAGATTAGTAGGTGATCAGAGACCTGGAGGGGGGTTACAGTGAGATTAGTAGGAGAACAGAGACCTGGAGGGGGTTACAGTGAGATTAGTAGAAGAACAGAGACCTGAAGGGTGTTACATTGATATTAGTAGGGGAACAGAGACCTGGAGGGGGTTCACAGTGAGATTAGTAGGAGAACAGAGACCTGGAGGGGGTTACAGTGAGATTAGTAGGAGAACAGAGACCTGGAGGGGGTTACAGTGAGATTAGTAGGGGAACAGAGACCTGGAGGGTGTTCACAATGACATTAGTAGGAGAACAGAGACCTGGAGGGGGTTACAGTGACATTAGTAGGAGAACAGAGACCTGGAGGGGGGTTACAGTGAGATTAGTAGGAGAACAGAGACCTGCACAGGGGGTTACAGTGAGATTAGTAGGAGAACAGAGACCTGGAGGGAGTTACAGTGAGATTAGTAGGAGAACAGAGACCTGGAGGGGGTTACAGTGACATTAGTAGGAGAACAGAGACCTGGAGGGTGTTCACAGTGACATTAGTAGGAGAACAGAGACCTGGAGGGGGTTACAGTGACATTAGTAGGAGAACAGAGACCTGGAGAGGGTTACAGTGAGATTAGTAGGAGAACAGAGACCTGGAGGGAGTTACAGTGAGATTAGTAGGAGAACAGAGACCTGGAGGGGGGTTACAGTGAGATTAGTAGGAGAACAGAGACCTGGAGGGTGTTCACAGTGAGATTAGTAGGAGAACAGAGACCTGGAGGGTGTTACAGTGAGATTAGTAGGAGACAGTCTCTTGTAAAGATGAGGTCAATCATATTGCCTTCCTTGTGAGTTGGAGATTATTAAAAAAGGCTGAGGTCAAAAGAGACAAGGGGAAAGAGAGAGTTGGAAAGAAATTAATCGAAGGCAGACGTGGGCGGTTGAAGTCACCAAGTACGACGAATGATGAGCCATCGTCAGGAAATGATCTTATCAGGGGTGGCAAGCTTATCTGGTGGGCGACTAGATGCTCTCGAACTATGAGAGACCAGTCGGATGAAGACAGAGCAGCTGGAGTAGCAGTGTTTTCTGGGGTGACCCGTGTCTCTGTCAGGGACAAAAAGCCAAGGGACTGAAGGGCAGCATAGGCTGAGATGAACTCAGCGTTCTTGACCACAGATCGGCAGTTCAAAACGCTGCCAGAGACCCGGGTTGTGAGCGCAGGGTACGCTAAATTAGAAGGGTTGCAGCCAAGGGGTGGGGAGTGTCTCTAGTGTCTCTAAAGCCTACAGGGAGAGGTGTGAACAGGTATAGAAAAGCGTACATAGTTGACAAAGCCACAAAAGAGCAAAACAAGATCATCTGTAAATAACTAGGTAAGATACTCAAGTGAGAGAGTGGAGACTCCTCGACCACATTTCCGCAGAACAGTCTGTTTCGCTGACGGTCTTAGTTTAGCAACAAAACTGACACGACCGTCTCACTTACATCTGCCCCTGTGAAACCAGGGGACACTGAAGAACTGACGCTAATTACCGAGCAGAGGTGAAGTGTACCCCGCCGTGCACTAATCGCTGATTGCCTAGGAGAGGAGAAACCGCTCCAATACAGCCTCTGATAGCCAAAACAAGTCACAAATTGCCCTGCCCCTTAATCCTGGTTGATGTGTCAACAACTATCTGAAAATGATGAGCAGTCAGCAGTTCACACTTCGAGTAGGCTACTGGGAAGACAGGCAACACTTAAAGTAGATGGACCTAGCTAGCAAAAAGACAGTCCGAGACCACAACAGATAAAGACAACAAGGCAATACTAGACCACAACAGAAAAATACAACAAGGCAGTACTAGACCACAACAGATAAAGACAGTACTAGACCACAACAGAAAAAGACAACAAGGCAGTACTAGACCACAACAGAAAAAGACAACAAGGCAGTACTAGACCACAACAGATAAAGACAACAAGGCAGTACTAGACCACAACAGATAAAGACAACAAGGCAGTACTAGACCACAACAGATAAAGAAAGGCAGTACAGACACAGAAAAAGACAACAAGGCAGTACTAGACCACAACAGATAAAGACAACAAGGCAGTACTAGACCACAACAGAAAAGACAACAAGGCAGTACAAGGCAAACCTAGACCACAACAAGGCAATACTAGACCACAACAGAAAAAGACAACAAGGCAGTACTAGACCACAACAGAAAAAGACAACAAGGCAGTACTAGACCACAACAGATAAAGACAACAAGGCAGTACTAGACCACAACAGAAAAGACAACAAGGCAGTACTAGACCACAACAGAAAAAGACAACAAGGCAACAAGTACTAGACCACAACAGAAAAACAAGACTAGACCACAACAGATAAAGCAAACTAGACCACAACAGATAAAGACAACAAGGCAGTACTAGACCACACCAGATAAAGACAACAAGGCAATACTAGACCACAACAGAAAAAGACAACAAGGCAATACTAGACCACAACAGAAAAATACAACAAGGCAGTACTAGACCACAACAGAAAAAGACAACAAGGCAGTACTAGACCACAACAGATAAAGACAACAAGGCAGTACAGAACACAGTACTACAAGAAAAAGACAAGGCAATACAAGACCACAACAGATAAAGACAACAAGGCAGTACTAGACCACAACAGATAAAGACAACAAGGCAGTACTAGACCACAACAGATAAAGACAACAAGGCAGTACTAGACCACAACAGATAAAGACAACAAGGCAGTACTAGACCACAACAGAAAAAGACAACAAGGTAAGACCATAACAATAAAGACAGACAACAAGGCAGTACAAGACCAGAACAGAAAAAGACAACAAGGCAGTACTAGACCACAACAGATTAAGACAACAAGGCAGTACTAGACCACAACAGAAAAAGACAACAAGGCAGTACGAGACCACAACAGGTAAAGACAACAAGGCAGTACAAGACCAGAACAGATAAAGACAACAAGGCAGTACTAGACCACAACAGAAAAATACAACAAGGCAGTACTAGACCACAACAGATTAAGACAACACAAGTATACTTACTCCTGGAGATATCACGAGTCCTCTCGATATTGAATGAAGTAATGACACCCTATTGCCTATATAGTGCACTATGGGCCATGGTAGAAGGCGTCTGTAGTCTCGCTTGGGCCACCACAAGCCCGCCAGAACAGCTTCAATGCACCTTGGCATAGATTCTAGAAGTGTCCGGGAACTCTATTGGAGGGATGCAAATCTACTCTTCCACAAGAAAGTCAATAACTTGGTGTTTTGTTGAAGCTGGTGGAAAACGCCATCTCATGCAACGCTCCAGAATCTCCCAGAAGTGTTCAACTGGGTTGAGATCTGGGGACTGAGACAGACACACTTGTCAGTCCAAACAGTTTGCGCATATATTTTGACAAAATGTGATGTTCCGGCTGTTCGCTCACACAATACGTTTTCTTGAAGCAAGTCGAGCAAACCGAACATAGCATACGGACTGGAGGGAGGGACGGACAGACACACACACACACACACACACACACACACACACACACACACACACACACACACACACACACACACACACACACACACACACACACACACACACACACACACACACTTTATTAAAACCCTATGCTCTTTTGAGACCCTTCTTCCCAAATCACTGAGCTTCTAGCAAAGGAAGTAAAAATATTTGCGAAAGTGGGGCATTTTTAATTGCTGACCCTGAACACGATGGGATGTTAATTGCTGAATTAACTCAGGACTCACAATTGTGTGGAAGCACCTGCTTTCAATATACTTTGTATCCCTCATTTACTCAAAAGTGTTCCCTTTATTTTGGCAGTTACATGAGCAGCACATTGATGCCACACTTGTTCTACCTGATGGCACTCACCTTTAGCCTGGTCCAATTCAACCTCGTCTTGAAAATATACTTGGTCCAAAAGTATAATGTAGAACCAGGAACAGATTAGCCCTTGGTTCACTCCAGACAGGACTGCCCTTGACCAGCACAAAAACATCCTGTGGCGTTCTGCATTAGTATCGAACAGCCCCCGCGATAAACAACTTTTCAGGGAAGTTAGGAACCAATATACACAGGCAGTTAGGAAAGCTATGAATACCTTTTTCAAACAGAAATTTGCATCCTGTAGCACAAACTCCAAAAAGTTCTGGGACACTGTAAAGTCCATGGAGAATAAGAGCACCTCCTCCCAGCTGCCCACTGCACTGAGGCAAGGAAACACTGTCACTACCAATAAATCCACTATAATTGAGAATTTCAACAAGCATTGTTCTACAGCTGGCCATGCTTTCCACCTGGCTACCCCTACCCCGGTCAACAGCCCTACACCCCCCACAACAACTTGCCCAAGCCTCCCCATGTCTCCTTCACCCAAATCCAGATAGCTGATGTTCTGAAAGAGCTGCAAAATCTGGACCCCTACAAATCAGCCGGGCTAGACAATCTGGACCCTCTCTTCCTAAAAGTATCTGCCGAAATTGTTGCAACCCCTATTTACTAGCCTCTTCAACCTCTCTTTCATATCGTCTGAGATCCCCAAAGATTGGAAAGCTGCCGCGGTCATCCCCCTCTTCAATAGGGGAGACACTCTAGACCCAAACTGCTACAGACCTATATCCATCCTACCCTGCCTTTCTAAGGTCTTTGAAAGCCAAGTTAACAAACAGATAACAGACCATTTCGAATCCCACTATACCTTCTCCGCTATGCAATCTGGATTCAGAGCTGGTCATGGGTGCACCTCAGCCACGCTCAAGGTCCTAAACGATATCATAACCGCCATCGATAAGAGACAATACTGTGCAGCTGTATTCATCGACCTGGCCAAGGCTTTCGGGTGTCAATCACCACATTCTTATCGGCAGACTCAACAGCCTTGGTTTCTCTAATGAATGACTCGCCTGGTTCACCAACTACTTCTCAGACAGAGTTCAGTGTGTCAAATCAGAGGGCCTGTTGTCTGGACCTCTGGCTGTCTCTATGGGGGTCACAGGGTTCAATTCTCGGGCCGACTCTCTTCTCTGTATATATCAATGATGTTGTTCTTGCTGCTGGTGATTCTCTGATACACCTCTACGCAGACGACACCATTCTGTATACTTCTGGCCCTTCTTTGGACACTGTGTTAACTAACCCTAACCTCCAGACGAGCTTCAATGCCATACAACTCTCCTTCCGTGGCCTCCAACTGCTCTTAAATGCAAGTTAAACTAAATGCATGCTCTTCAACCGATTGCTGCCCACAACTGCCTGCCTGTCCAGCATCACTACTCTGGACGGTTCTCACTTAGAATATGTGGACAACTACAAATACCTAGGTGTCTGGTTAGACTGTAAACTCTCCTTCCAGACTCACATTAAGCATCTCCAATCTAAAATTAAATATAGAATCGGCTTTCTATTTCACAACAAAGCATCCTTCACTCCTGCTGCCAAACATACGTAAAACTGACTATCCTACCAATCCTCGACTTCGGCGATGTCATTCACAAAATAGCCTCCAACACTCTACTCAGCAAACTGGATGTAGTCTATCACAGTGCCATCCGTTTTGTCACCAAAGCCCCAAATACTACCCACCACTGCGACCTGTATGCACTCGTTGGCTGGCCCTCGCTTCATATTTGTTGCCAAACCCACTGGCTCCAGGTCATCTTCAAGCCTCTACTAGGTAAATCCCCGCCTTCTCTCACCTCACTGGTCACCATAGCAGCACCCACCCGTAGCACGAGCTCCAGCAGGTATATTTCACTGGTCACCCCCGAAGCCAATTCCTCCTTTGGCCGCCTTTTCCTTCCAGTTCTCTGCTGCCAATGACTGGAACGAACTGCAAAAATCACTGAAGCTGGAGATTCCCATCTCCCTCACTAACTTTAAGCACCAGCTGTCAGAGCAGCTCACAGATTACTGCACATAGCCAATCTGTAAATAGCCCACCCTACTACCTCATCACCATAATGTATTCATCTTGCTTCTTTGCACCCCAAGTATCTCAATTTGGACACATCTTCTGCACATCTATCACTCAAGTGTTTAATTGCTATATTGTAATTATTTCACCACCATGGCCTATTTCTTGCCTTTCCTCCCTTATTTGCACACACTGTATATAGACTTTACTACTGTATGTTTTGTTTATTCCATGTGTAACTCTGTGTTGTGTCAAACTGCTTTGCTTTATCTTGGCCAGGTCACAGTTGTAAATGAGAACTTGTTCTCAACTGGCCTACCTGGTTAAATAATGGTGAAATAAAATAATAATAACTTGACCATACACTATACTAGACCAATGTGTTTGGTCTGGTATTGTTCAGCTTTTGATTAAATGAAACCTTGACAATGAATTTGTACAGTACGAAACTGGATCGGTGAACTTTTACTGTGGAACAGATACTGTTGACTCGAGACAAACTAGTGTACTGAAAACAGTTGGAATGACTGTTCACTGATTGACTAATCTCTGAATGACTGTACACTGAATTATTATAATCTCTGCAGTAACCAGGTTTCCATCTAACCATTTAAATGCAGATGAATTTACCTGACGCATTTAAAAAGTCCCGACATGGGGCTTAACGGAAACAGGAAATGGTGACAGATGGTGGGATCTTTTTTTTTTTGTGTCTGTAGAATTAATTATGCAAGAAATAACCCAAAACACCTTTATGTGCAAATGTTGATAGAGAAACAAACATAAGACAGGGCAGCTTATTTTTTGCTAACATTTAATCTATTTTCATTCTAGCTTGATAAATTGTTTCATGGACAGTGTGTAGAGAAGTGTAAACCCAGAAAGGTTATAACACCACAGTAATCGATCAATTAAATCAAATCAATGCCATTTGAGAGGTGATATTCTATACTCAAGTGAGCAGACAGTCAAGTGTCCCAATAGCCTGGGCCAACCAGAGGTCTATATACACAGAATGATTATATAGCCTATACATCAATTGGTTCCAACTCAGAGCGGCTGGCTCGGAACCCAGTTGGGTGTCCCGACTCCAGGCCTGTTTCCAAGGAGACGCTTGAACAGTCTAAAATGTACATGACAATGATTCACGCTGGTGCACGACGCCAATCCAACAAGACCCCAATCATCATGAAACAGACATTACTTGAAATGCAACTGTCCTGAGCTCTCTTTATTGGCATTTGTAGTATAATATAAAATGTACTTGTTTTTGCTTCATACAAGGTCAGTAGGGTGATGACACACACCTATATACGGATAATACAAAATACATGGAATGTAAATGTTGAACATCAACCATGTTTGAGTCCCAAATGGCACCCTATTCTCTACATAGGGCTCTGGTCAAAAGTAGTGTACTACTTAGGGAATAGGGTGCTAATTATGACAAAAAAACATTTATACACACACCCTTAATCCACCCCTCTATGACAGTGATTGGATGACCTGCAGGACTGCTAAACATCCACTAGGTGGCAGCATCGGGCCTTTGATTAAATGAATGGCTCCATATGGCTTTCAAAACAGCATCAAACGGTCTGTTTTAAAGTCATATTTTGTTTTCCTTCTTTACAAACAATACTAAAGTAGATAAAGCGATAAATGTCCCTTTTTCCATAAAATCTATTTGCTTACTGCTGTTAATGTGTAAGTGATGCACACCGCATGGATTAGATTAACAGAAAAAAAAAGAAAAAAAAAATTAGATTAACAAATAACACCAGCCTCAATGTGAACCTGGAAACATTTAAAATAACATTTTTCTATTAGGGACACACATTAGTGACATAGTCCAGACAGATATAAAACATGTCTCTCCTACTTTACAACATGGACAGCCTAACCGTCATCACTGTGCATTCTAATGAGACGCCTGATTTATATAGTAGCCTGATGATGCCAGTTTGTGACATCATGTCAACTCCTTGTCACGCCAAACAGTTTGTCTTGATAGGGACAGCAGTGGAGTAGGCAAGAGCACAAACAGATCTGGGACCAGGCTATAGGAGGATTCAACAAATCTGAGACCAGGCTATAGGAGGAGACAACAGATCTGAGACCAGGCTATAGGAGGAGACAACAGATCTGAGACCAGGCTATAGAAGGAGACAACAGATCTGAGACCAGGCTATAGAAGGAGACAACAGATCTGAGACCAGGCTATAGGAGGAGACAACAGATCTGAGACCAGGCTATAGGAGGAGACAACAGATCTGAGACCAGGCTATAGGAGGAGACAACAGATCTGAGACCAGGCTATAGAAGGAGACAACAGATCTGAGACCAGGCTATAGGAGGAGACAACAGATCTGAGACCAGGCTATAGGAGGAGACAACAGATCTGAGACCAGGCTATAGGAGGAGACAACAGATCTGAGACCAGGCTATAGGAGGAGACAACAGATCTGAGACCAGGCTATAGGAGGAGACAACAGATCTGAGACCAGGCTATAGGAGGAGACAACAGATCTGAGACCAGGCTATAGGAGGATTCAACAGATCTGAGACCAGGCTATAGGAGGATTCAACAGATCTGAGACCAGGCTACTATGTTCACAACACATCACTGATTCAACATCCATCACGAGCCTCAATGTGACTAGTCTGAACCACCTCTCAACCTCAAATGTTATCTTTACACATATAGAGCTACTCAACCTGAAATGATTCTGGTACAATTAGAGACATTTTAACCACAGGAGGGACAAAACATAAAGATAAGAATTATGAAATCAAAACACATAGCTAATTTGCATCTGTACAGATGGACAAATCAAAACACATAGCTAATTTGCATCTGTACAGACAGACAAATCAAAACACATAGCTAATTTGCATCTGTACAGACAGACAAATCAAAACACAGGGTACCAGTGAGTTCTCAGCCTACTGGCTCACCAAAAAAACAGATCAGCCATTCAGTTACAAAGGTTACTCAGAGTGACTGAACACAACATGGCCTTTCAGTTTCCAAAAACACCCTGTAAGAACAGGAAACTGGTGAGCAGGCAGGCACCTTGAGTGAGTCAGGCTCAACCTCTGCCTAGAAACTCTACAAATAAATCTCCATCCTGACAGAGAACGATATCTTTGGGATAAATAAGCTTTTTTAGGTCAGCCAAGTCCTTCTGTCTGAGGAGCACAGCTCTGCCCAGCAGAGGGAATGCCTTGCGCACATCTTTTCAATTTATTTGTACAATTACAAAGTTCTCGTTATCTCGTCAGTGTTATACCTGTAGCAAGAAAGTAAAGTTGAGCATTTTGGTAAAAAAAATATATGTATATACAGGACCAGTCAAAAGCTTGAACAAACCTACTCATTCCAGGGTTTTTCTTTATTTTTACCATGTTCTACATTGTAGAATAGTGAAGACATCAAAACTATGAAATAACACGTATGGAATCATGTCGTTACCAACCATTTTTTTTTTTTTTTTTTTAAATCTTCAAAGTAGTCACCCTTTGCCTTGATGACAGCTTTGCACACTCTTGGCATTCTCTTAACCAGATTCATGAGGAATGCTTTTCAATTAACAGGTGTGCCTTGTTAAAAGTTCATTTGTGAAATTTCTTTCCTTCTTAATGCATGAGCAAATCAGTTGTATTGTGATATGGTAGCAGTGGTACACAGAATATAGGGCTATTTGGTAAAAGTCCATATTATGGCAAGAACAGCTCAGATAAGCAAAGAGAAATAACAGTCCATCATTACTTTAAGACATGCAGGTCAGTCAATCTGGAAAACTTCAAGAACTTTGAAAGTTTCAAGTGCAGTTGCAAAAAACATCAAGCACTATGATGAAACTGGCTCCCATGAGGACCGCCACAGGAAAGGAAGACCCAGAGTTACCTCTGCTACAGAGGATAAGTTTCAACCCAAATAAATGCTTCACAGAGTTCAAGTAACAGACACACCTCAAAATCAACAGTTCAGAGGAGACCGTGTGAATCAGGCCTTCATGGTCGAACTGCTGCAAAGAAACCACTACTAAAGGACACCAATAATAAGAAGAGACTTGCTTGAGCCAAGAAACATGAGCAATGGACATTAGACCAACCGCCGTGTCTTTGTGAGATGCAGAGTAGGTGAACGGATGATCTCTGTATGTGTGGTTCCCACCGTGAAGCATGGAGGTGTGATGGTGCTTTGCTGATGACACTCATTTTTTTAGAATCCAAGGAATCACACTTCACCAGCATGGCTACCACAGCATTCTGCAGCGATACGCCATCCCATCTGGTTTGGGCTTAGTGGGACTATCATTTGCTTTTCATCAGGACAATGACCCAACACACCTCCAGGCTGCGTAAGGGCTATTTGACCAAGAATAAGAGTGATGGTGCGGCATCAGATGACCTGGTCTCCACAATCACCCGACATCAACCCAATTGAGATGGTTTGGGATGTGAAGGAAAAGCAGCCAACAAGTGCTCAGCATAAGTGGGAACTCCTTCAAGACTGAAAGAAAAGCATTCCAGGTTAAGCTAGTTGAGAGAATGCCAAGAGTGTGCAAAGCTGACAAGGCAAAGGGTGACTACTTTGAAGAATGTAAAATATATTTTGATTGATTTAACACTTTTTTGGTTACTACATGATTCCATATGTATTATTTCATAGTTTTGATGTCTTCACTATTATTCTACAATGTAGAAAATAGTAAAAATAAAGAAAAAAACCCTTGAATGAGTAGATGAGTTCAAACTTTTCACTGGTGCTGTATATTTTCTTTTTTGTGGGAGGGGCCCTCAACAAAGTGTTCAGTCCTCGGTTTTGCTTTTAAAAATGTTTTGGAGGAGAAAGATACATAGGTTTAAAAATGCCTCCTCAGTTGTGGCTGGAAGCGCATGAAGAGGACAGTAACGACTGCAGCAGCTCCCAGGACAGCCACAAGTATTCCCAAGGAGGAGACAGACGAGCCCCCGTCAGGTCTGGAACTGGGGGGACCATTCATGGCCATGGTGGGCTGTTGGGAAAGAGGGACTACTTCACTGGCAACAAAGTGACATGTTACAACCCAAGTGTGTTCAGTAGGCACAAAAAGTGAAACGGGGAAGGTAGGAGCTATCTGCAAAACGCTTTGCTACAATGTTCCCTAATGAATACAACCAAACCTGCTGAAGATGTTGGTTGATTTTTTTTATATATATATATATATATATATATATATATATATATATATATATATATATATATATATATATATATATATATATATATATATATATTTTTTTGCACTAGTAGCCGGAAGGTTGCAAGTTCAAACCCCGAGCTGACAAGGTACAAATCTGTCGTTCTGCCCCTGAACAGACAGTTAACCCACTGTTCCCCGGTAGGCCGTCATTGAAAATAAGAATTTGTTCTTAACTAACTTGCCTATATTTTTAACCTTTATTTAACCAGGCAAGTTAGTTAAGAACAAATTCTTATTTTCAATGACGGCCTACCGGGGAACAGTGGGTTAACTGCCTGTTCAGGGGCAGAACGACAGATTTGTACCTTGTCAGCTCGGGGGTTTGAACTTGCAACCTTCCGGTTACTAGTGCAACACTCTGACCACTAGGCCACCCTGCCGCCCCAGGTGGATTGAGAAGGTCCAGACGCCCCCACTCACCCTCTGCTGTACGCGAAGCTGCACGTCCTCTCCTGCTGACCTGAAGAGCTCCACCGCAGCACTGTGTGAAAGGTTCTCCAGCTTTTGGCCATTTATCTACATAAAACCCACAGAGCTTAATACATACTAATGTGATCAAATACCAGACCTAAAAGTAGACCGAACCAAGATAAGTTAATTTAGGATTTCCCTTCCAGAGATAAGACTGGTAGTAGATGGCTAAAACCTCAAGCATAATACACATTTTCCCCAGATAGACTATTTGATTAATTCATTTATTGATTCAAACATCACATTCCTCCTCCTAACCCCTCGGCTCCCCAAGCTAGTCCACTAGTCGGCTCTCTAGCGGTTGAGCTAGTGGGGTTTTCTGCCTCCCAAACTCAAAAATTTTAAGTGCATCTTTACCGCCAATATCTTGTCTCCCTCTTGTAATCTTCCATCCAGCGCTGCAGCTCCATTCTGTTTGATTTTAGCCACATATATCCCACTGTCATTCAGAACATACTGCTGGTCCAGACCTCCCACGATGTTAAACCCTAGACCTGGAGAGAGAGAGGCAGTGAGTGAGAGAGAGTGAGAGAGAGGCAGAAAGAGAGGGAAGCGAGGGGGGAGAAGAGAGGGAGGCGAGGGGGGAGAAGAGAGGGAAGCGAGGGGGGAGAAGAGAGGGAGGCGAGGGGGGGAGAGTACAGTAAGTGAAAGTGAAACAGCCTACTGATAACTGTCTGGATATTCAAAGAAGGAGAGGCCATAGAGAAATATAAAGCATTCTAATTCTATGGGGAAGGCAGTGTAACTATGGTAATGCAGCCAGTAGTATATGTTGCAGACGGGTCCGGAGAGGTGTGGACGAGAGGTCGACCTCTAGAGTGGACTGAATGGGAAGTCTGCCGATGAGAATGTTGGCATCTATTTGGGACAAAGTACAATCATAACCACTCCAATAATAGCCCATAAAATGCAGTCAGGCTTCTTGTCATGTCGTAAAACAATGTCATAAATAATGTCATAAAAATTGTTAACAAATGGTTCTGAGACAAAGATTTGCCAAGTACACACACTGTTTTTTGACGGCTAAAATCTAACGTAAAATATTGGTAGGAGAGGTAGCTAATACTACTGTACAGGGATCGGATTGTCACTTCTGATGAGCTGAGAAATGCTATTGCGACAACATTGAATGAGTAGAGGCTATCAGTTAACTAACATTAGCTAACTAGTTGCTAGCTCGAGTCTCATTTGGCTCAGTGAACTACAGGTGGAAAACTCAATATCGGCGGCGTTCAAGTTGCAACCTATTTGCAATGACCAGATTAGATACCAAGTTGACAAACGTTTAATAAAAAAAAAGACAGCCAGCTGAGCTAGCAACAGCTTATGAGCTAGCTACCTAGTTAGCCAGGCCAAGCTAGCTAGCTAGGTAGCTGTCAGGAGATGAGAATGAAAGCTATTTTCTTACCTTGTGGTCCTCTTTTCAACTGTATACCCAGCACTGTAGGCGCAGTATACTTTGCTGACCCGTTCATGATGTAAGGAAATCCCAAAGGACAAGCTAAATAGCTGTTTTTGGGGAGGGGGGGGTAGTTATAAATGTGAAGGTGAACTCATGCAGGAGTTGTGTGTATGTCTCTTGCTGCCTGCCTCGTCCTCTTCCTGCAGTTTGCTGCCCTCTGATGGACTGCAACTACACTTCCCAGACGGGTCATCAATCTACTGCTCTACTTATCATGACTTATGATTGAACCAACCAGAAATGTTTCTATCGGTCATGTGCAAACAGGAAACAGAGGTTTCCAAGAGTGCAATGCGAGTGAAGCTTATGTAACGGATGTGAAACGGCTTGCTTAGTTAGCGGTGCGCGCTAAATAGCGTTTCAATCGGTGACGTTACTTGCTCTGAGACCTTAAAGTAGTAGTTCCCTTTGCTCTGCAAGGGCCGCGGCTTTTGACAGAAAGGGGGTAGCAGAAGGTGAATGTTGAACATGTGTTGCACACATACCCAGATGATGCTGCGTACTAATTTTGCGCAGTGACCCTGTGTCCCGAAGCGCAAAGAAAAGGAAAAACAGCTTCTGTCTACCAGTGGTCGTCAACCTGGGATGTATTCACTAGGAACCAAACAGAACCAAAAGGACAAAACGGGGCGGGACCTAACTGAATTTGTCCAACAGAAACTAGTTATTTGCAAAACGTTTTCCATTTGGAGTGAACGATTTCCATTGCAAAACGTTCAGGACTAATGATTACACCCCTGGCCTATCCACAGGGCGTATTCCTTATGAATGAATACTCATTAGAATATATCACAAGGCATAATGATCAGCGCTCAGCCCCCCCCCCCCCGTACAGATCTGGGATCAGGTTCTCCTCCCCCAATCCATTAATGGGTCAAATCCACAAACGGACCCAAGATCAACGTCCAGGCAGTTGCTGAAAAAGAAACCACTGATAACTAGTCATAGAATGTATCAGCTCTCTTCATTCTTTATTGACAAAACTTCATTTTTGAAAATAATACTTAAGTCTTTGGTAACATCTACAAAGTGATACATTGATTTAGCTACGACATTTCATTTTAGCTGCAGATCTGACTACTTCATAACATTTAACAGACCTTAAAAATCGGCGAGACCTAGAGGATTAACACTGTAAAATGTCGACACACATGTTATGATCTTAGCTAAATGAACACTCCACCAGTTTACAGTACACAGAGGCTCTCTCTCTATCCTTCTCGTCCATGTCCATTCAGCCTTGCAGACAGCATTGCAATAGAATAAAGTGTTTCAAAGCAAAAGCTACACGGATGTTCAGTCCATTGGTTACACACACAACATGCATCATAACCCTGAAAGGCTCATTTGTAATTATAGACATACAAAAACAATATACAGTCTACTTTGCTGCCGTCATGACAACATTGTGAAATGCTAAAAGGACACGCCCCCCTTTGTCCTTGAGACATTTCATGCAGATTAAATATGGTTACGTTCCCTCAACTGCTGTTAAAAAGCAGCTATCTCCTTCTCCGATACTGTTACATAGCCTAGTTCCTTGCCCTCATTTGTATAGATAGGGGCGGCAGGGTAGCCTAGTGGTTAGAGCGTTGGACTAGTAACCGGAAGGTTGTGAGTTCAAACCCCCGAGCTGACAAGGTACAAATCTGTCATCCTGCCCCTGAACAGGCAGTTAACCCACTGTTCCTAGGCTACCATTTGTTCTTAACTGACTTGCCTGGTTAAATAAAGGTAAAATTAAAAAAAATTACTACCACGTTTAAATGACACAGTCAAATAATTAGATCTCTTTTTACCTATAGCCTACAGGACATGCTGTGTAGGGCTTTTCACACCACGGAGCTAAACCGAGCCGGGCCTGGTTACCCATCCGCCACAGTTGCTGGAACCATGCTAGCTAGCAGTTTGGTTCAGCACGGTAGTGTGAAAAGAGGTATGTGATCTGCACCGCCCCCATCCAGATCATTGGCCACAGTGTCAGTCAGGTGAAGTGAACTGGACTTACATCCCAAATGGCACACTATTCCCTATGTAAGTGCACTACTTTTAACCAGAGCCCTATGGCACCCCATGTAGTGCACTACTTTTTGACAAGAGCCTATCGGAATAGGGTGCCATTATGGGACTGGGCGGTAGTCTCTTGAGTGTTAGATCATGCTTGGGGCCACGCTGTAGAGAGTGACATCCCCCACCACACGTAGCAGGGTGACGTCCTCAAACCCTCCGGTTCTGTGCTCATACTCCAGACAATGGTTCCCATCCACGGCTACTTTAAACGAGTCCTCTTCCACTAGCACCTTCAGCTGCAGGGGGGGGCAGTCACAATTACAACAACTCAGCAATTAAATTACATTTGTGTTCAAATACGAATACAGAGCTTAAAAAAAGTGCAAATCTTTAATAGTTACAGATCTTTGTCAGAAAAATGTATTAGAGATTTAAATTAATTTACAGTACAGGTAAGTGATTATCTGTAGTTGAGATCACAGTACATCTATATAAGTAATGTCACTACTTTATTTTTAAATGGTTGACATTCTCTACCCACATAACAACACCAGGGGACCCCAACCCTGCTCAATACTGTACCTCAAAACACCAACCCTGCTCAATACTGTACCTCAAAACACCAACCCTGCTCAATACTGTACCTCAAAACACCAGGGGACCCCAACCCTACTGTACCTCAAAACGTTGTCCAGGAACGAAGGGGAAGCCTCCATCTCTCTCCTCTGGACCCCAACACCCATCCAGGTGGGAGTTACGGACAACCTGTTGCTCATAGAAACGAGGGTTGAGGTGGAACACAACCTCTTCATCGTCCTCCTCGTCCTCCTCTTTTAAAAAGTCAACGTGGAACCTGGAATGAAAAACCCAAACTGTTTTCATTTATCATCACCAATATACATACAAAGACCATGCATTTGACTGTAGATAAGGAGTAGTGGTTAGAGCGTTGGACTAGTAACCGAAAGGTTGCAAGTTCGAATCCCAGAGCTGACAAGGTACAAATCTGTCGTTCTGCCCCTGAACAGGCAGTTAACCCACTGTTCCCCGGTAGGCCGTCATTGAAAATAAGAATTTGTTCTTAACTGACTTGCCTGGTTAAATAAAGGTAAAAAATAATATATATATATAAATATATAAATAATAAATATATATATATAGCGCCTTAGGAAAGTATTCAGACCCCTTGACTTTTTCCACATTTTGATACGTTACAGCCTTATTCTCAAACGGATTAAATATTTTTTGGCCCCCTCATCAATCTACACACAATACCCGATAATGATAAAGCAAAAACAGGTTTTAAACATTTTAGCTAATTTATAAAATAAATTATGCTGCCACCACCATGCTTCACCGTGGGTATGGTGCCAGGTTTCCTCCAGACGTGACGTTTGGCATTTCGGCCAAAGAGGTCAATCTTGGTTCCATCAGACCAGAGAATCTTGTTTCTCGTGGTCTGAAAGTCTTTAGGGGCCTTATGGTAAACTCCAAGCAGGCTGTCATGTGATTTTTACTGAGGAGTGGCTTCCGTCTGACCACTCTACCATAAAGGCCTGATTGGTGGAGTGCTGCAGAGATGGTTGTCCTTCTGGAAGGTTCTCCAATCTCCACAGAGGAACTCTGGAGCTCTGTCAGAGTGACCATCGGGTTGTCTCGGAGCTGTACGGACAATTCCTTTGACCTCATGGCTTGGTTTTTGCACCAATAAATATAATTTACCACAGGTGGATTCCAATCAAGTATGAACATCTCAAGGATGATCAATGGACACAGGATGCTTCTGCGCTCAATTTCAAGTCTCATAGCAAAGGGTCCAAATACTTATGTAAATAAGATATTTCAGTTTTTTTTTTTTTTTTTTTAATACATTTGCAAACATTTCTAAAAACCTGTTTTCACTTTGTCATTCTGGGATATTGTGATGTCATTCTGGGATATTGTGATGTCATTCTGGGATATTGTGATGTCATTCTGGGATATTGTGATGTCATTCTGGGATATTGTGATGTCATTCTGGGATATTGTGATGTCATTCTGGGATATTGTGTGTCGGATTGATGAGGATGTTTTTTTTTTTTATTGAATACATTTTAGAATAAGGCTGTAACGTAACAAAACATGGAAACAGTCAAGAGGTCTGAATACTTGCTGAAGGCCCTGTACATAAAGACCATGCTTTTGATAAGATAAGGTGTATGAATGATTAATTAATTAATTAATGAATGGATAAATGCACAAACGAATGAACAGATAAATGAATGGATTAATTAATTAATGGTGTGTGTGTGTGTGAGCACCTACCTTTCTCCTCCAACAATGGGTTCCCCTACAATGGTGATCAACAGCCTGGACATGATGCCAGCATGGAGAGGCAGTTCGTACGGCACCGGCTATAACAGACGTTATATTTACATGACGTCGACATCATCAGATGCACTACCGGAAGTGTCTCGGGAATAATACGATAACAGGTGGAAACTGTCGTATCAACATATCGAATGTAAAAGTGCACATTTTTAAAAGATACCACAGTACTTCACCCCAATTACTGCACTGGAAAAGCACCCATATAAATCCAATCAATTGTTATTATTAGTTACCACGTCCAGAGTGGTCAGTAGTGACACTAAAACGTAGCCCTCAGACCAATATAATGCTATTGCAGTATCTAGAATATCAACAGCATTTTTCTCCCCCCAGCCCTGCAGCAAATCTCTAGCCTGATCCACCATCCTGACCATTGCACTCAGTGTAAGCTGGTGAGATCGGGATGGTCACACAAGGCTAGAAACCTCTCCAAAGAGCCACACTGTGTACAGAGATGCTGCAGGGAAGCTGAGGATAGAAATGCACCAGGAAGGAAGCAAATGTGTAGCGTTTTAAAATCATGTATTTACTCACCAACATTCCTCCTGGAGCTGCCGATCCCCCGTATGGTCCCATGGGACCTGGACCGAAAGAGCCAGGGTGACCGGGCTGGGGAGGGAAAACTCCACCGCCCCCAGGACTCCATGATCCAGGGGGGATTGGAGGGAAGGCCCCACCAGGGAACCCAGGGAAGGTGCCTCCTCCAGGGGGGAAGGCAGCTCCTGGACCTCCAGGCCCATACATCCCTCCACCAGGCTGGGCTCCTGGGTAAGGCACATTAGGGTAGGGCCCTGGGGGTGCTCCAGGGCTAGTCTGGAAGGGTTCGGATGGGTACTGCATTGGGCCTCCAGGGAAATGACCGGGGGTCCCACCAGGGGGGAACTGTCCAGGGAACTGTCCCGGTGCTCCGGGCCCGGCTGGGTACTGTCCAGGTGCTCCGGGCCCGGCTGGGTACTGTCCAGGTGCTCCGGGCCCGGCTGGGTACTGTCCCGGTGCTCCGGGCCCGGCTGGGTACTGTCCCGGTACCCCTGGGCCAGGCGGGAACCCACCGGGGGCAGAGGGAGCTCCAGGATACTGCCCTGGGGCTCCAGGACCAGAAGAGAAGGGTCCTTGACTTCCAGGGAACTGCCCTGGGGCCCCTGGACCAGACTGTGCCCCCCCAGGGAATCCCCCAGGAGCAGAGGGCTGTGTTGGGGCTCCAGGAGCTGCACCAGGCCATCCTGGGTTAGTGGGAGGAGGAGGGGCGGTTGGGTTGGGGTTACTTGCTTTCTCAGCTTGGCCCGGGACATCGTCCGCTATGGCATCTGCCAGCTGCATACCAGAAAGGAACTTTCATTGCTACCATGATCGTCACCAACACATTTACCAGCTTAAATAAAAGTATACATTGACGATAAACTTGATTGATAAAAATAACTAACTCACCGAGAAATCCATGTCCTGAAAGGTAATGGGGGTAAAATAAAGATGTTAGGTGTGAAGCTTACCATAGACCATCACTTGACATATAACAGGCAGAGGTGGCTAGTTAGCTGGCTAGCTATCACAAGCTACCTAGCTATAAGCTTTTTATTCAACTGGATGGATTACAGGCTGGTTAGTGTTGCACACATGCAGAAAGCTAGAAGCTAGTGGCGTGGCTAGTGGCTCGATGTACACTTACGTAGTTAACTAGCTAGCAAACACTAGCTAGCTAGCTAGATTAGACATATTTATAATGTTCAACGATCAAAGTACAATCAAGACATGTTTTAAAAGTACGGTAGCTCGATTATTCAACGTTACCTCGACAAAAGAGGGACGTCTTTCAACAAATCCTAAAGTTAGATACAAAAAGAATGTACCAGGTTGAGATTAAAAATACTGTACAAAACTCCTGAAAGGAAGTGCACAGTCTGCACACGCCTCGAATATGACGTCAACGGGTGGAACCAAATGGGTGCGTTCCAGAGTCACGTGCATTTTCTTGAATTGAAGCGAGTCAGCAATTGAAGATTACCGCAGAGTAACATTTTTTTTTTTTTTTTTTTTTTTAAGAATAAAATAAGTAAATCTACCTTTCTACCTCCCTCAACTTTATATGAGTAAAACTCAATTAGTACAGTATGAAATGATGCGAAAATATGTCAATTGAAAGACTGCCTATTTGCGTGGTGCGGTATACTGTTTTGTTCGCTGGAGATCATGTCAGTAAACTTGGCTTCATAGTCATGGTTATCAACTGTACCGCAGAAATGGAACCTAAATCACAGAATATAGATGTTGTGGTGGCAGCTGCAGAGATGTACGAGATTTTACTGCAGATGAGTTAACAAGGTGTGCTGAATGATAGTGTTCCGTAGTGATGTGCGGATTCACTCATAACTCGCCGATTACGAGGGGCGGGCGGTTTAAGGGCCATTAAATATTATGTGGATGACATGGCGGGTTGAATAAAGAGAAAACTATACCTTAAAAAATCCATCAATTAATAATTATTGTGCATTTTATATCTGTAGCCTACATTGAGGTTTTTATTGAACTATTTTAAGTTATCTGGCAATGGTGCATAAGCTTTAGGGCCAAACTGTAAACGCTCCAAATACGCCATTCGCCAAATGGGAAGAACAAATTAACATCGATCCACGGACGCTAAAGTGGCAATGTCGGAGATTAATTCAATAAGAGAAAACCTGCGAAATGCAGAGTTGAAAATAAAGAGAAGGCAGGCCCAGAAAGAGTAACGTTTGGAAAAGAGCATTAGTGAGGTCGGACATTGATGATGGGCGATTAGGCCTGGCTTGCAGTCTGCATTACAATTCATTCCAAAGGCGTTTGATGGGGTTGAGGTCAGGTCTCTGTGCAGCCCAGTCAAGTTCTTCCATACCGATCTCGACAAACCATTTCTGTATGTGAAACAGTATAACTTTAGACCGTCCCCTCGCCCATACCCGGGCGTGAACCAGGGACCCTCTGCACACATCAACAACAGTCACCCACGAAGCATCGTTACCCATCGCTCCACAAAAGCCGCTGCCCTTGCAGAGCAAGGAGAACCACTACTTCAAGGTCTCAGAGCAAGTGACGTCACTGATTGAAACACTATTTAGCACGCACCACCGCTAACTAAGCTAGCGTTTCACATCCGTTACATATGGACCTCGCTTTGTGCACGGGGGCATTGTCATGCTGAAACAGGAAAGGACCTTCCCCAAACTGTTGCTACAAAGTTGGAAGCACAGAATTGTCTAGAATGTCATTGTATACTGTAGCATTAAAGTTTCCCTTCAGTGGAACTAAGGGGCCCGAAAAACAGCCCCAGACCATTATTCCTCCTCCACCAAACTTTACCGTTGGCACTATCTATTTCGGGTAAGTAGTATTCACCTGGCATCCGCCAAACCCAGATTTGTCTGTCAGACTGGCAGTTGGTGAAGCGTGATTCATCACTCCAGAGAACGTGTTTCCACTGCTCCAGAGTCCAATGGCGGTGAGCTTTACACCACTCCAGCCGATGCTTGTCATTGCACATGGTGATTTTAGGCTTGTGTGCGGCTGCTCTGCCATGGAAACCCATTTCATGAACCTCCCGACCAACAGTTATTGTGGTGACGTTGCATCCAGAGGCAGTTTGGAACCTGACCAGTTTGGAACCTGAGGACCTGACAGAGGAATGGCTTAGAGATTCTACTGAAGTCTGTCTATGGCTTCTCCCTGGTTAACACAAGAACATTTTGGTTGTTATAATTGATTTAAGACATGTCACTGTATCTGTTTTTTTGGGAGAAAAGCAACAGATGATGTACGCTGGAAACAAAAACTAACTGGTGCAAACTGTCCAGTTGACCAAAGGTTAGTGTTTTTAACCCTTTCTGTGTTTTTGGAGCTCATTATTACCTGGATTTATCTGTATTTATTACTAGTTTATTACTGTTACTAGTTCATTGCTATTATGTGATTACATCCTACAATGTAGTACACTATTACGAGATTACATCCTACAGTGTAGTACACTATTACGTGATTACATCCTACAGTGTAGTACACTATTACGTGATTACATCCTACAGTCTAGTACACTATTATGTGATTACATCCTACAGTCTAGTACAATATTACGTGATTACATCCTACAGTGTAGTACTCTATTATGTCATTACATAAAATTGTCTCCAAGGTGTTGGCTTTATATCTTGTAAAAAAAAAAAAAAAAGAGGCGTTATCAGACTTCTACCAGCTCTTTGTCATTTCTTCCAGGTGTTTGAGATCAGAAACACGGAGGACCTGACAGAGGAATGGCTTAGAGAGAAGCTTGGCTTCTCCGGTTAACACAAGAACATTTTGGTTGTTATACTGTCACTGTAGGGGAGAAAACAACACCGTTGCTTACATTTCCCTCTGTGTTGCTATTTATCTCCCCATCAACGTCTCCTCCTTCCCCCACAATGTCTCCTCCTCCTTCCCCCAAACGTTTTTAAAAGTCCTTCCCCCCCACAACGTCTCCTTTGTCAACAACTTCCTCCTTCCCACAACCTGTCTTCCCCCCCACAACGTCTCCTCCTTCCCCCAACAACGTCTCCTCCTTCCCCCAAACGTCACAACGTCTCCTCCTTCCCCCACAACGTCCTTCCTTCCCCCACAACGTCTCCTCCTTCCCCCCCCACAACAACACAACGTCCTCCTTCCCCCAACAACGTCTCCTCCCCCCCCACAACGTCTCCTCCTCCTCCCCCCCAACAACGTCTCCTCCTTCCCCCCACAACGTCTCCTCCTTCCCCCACAACGCCTCCTTCCCCCAACAACGCCTCCTCCTTCCCCCCACAACGCTCTCCTCCTCCCCACAACGTTCCCCCCCCCCACAACGTCTCCTCCTTCCCCCACAACGCTCTCCTCCCCCACAACTTTCCCCCCACAACGTCTCCTCCTCCCCCACAATGTCTCCTCCTTCCCCCAACAACGTCTCCCCCCCCACAACGTCCCTCCTTCCCCCACAACGCCTCCTCCTCCTTCCCCCACAACGTCTCCTCCTTCCCCCAACGTCTCTCCTTCCCCAACAACGTCTCCTCCTTCCCCCCACAACGTCTCCTCCTTCCCCCACAACGTCCTCCTCCTCCTTCCCCCAACAATGTCTCCTCCCCCCACAACGCCTCCTCCTTCCCCCACAACGTTCCCCCCCACAACGTCTCCCTCCTTCCCCCCCACAACGTCTCCTCCTTCCCCCAACAACGTCTCCTCCTTCCCCCAACAACGCCTCCTCCTTCCCCCACAACGTCTCTCCTTCCCCCCACAACGTCTGCTCCTCCCCCACAACGTCCCCCCTCCTTCCCCCACAACGTCTCCTCCTTCCCCCAACAACGTCTCCTCCTTCCCCCAACAACGCCTCCTCCTTCCCCCACAACGTCTCCTCCTGCCCCCACAATGTCTCCTCCTTCCCCCCAACAACGTCCCTCCTGCCCCCACAACGTCCTCCTCCCCCACAACTTCCCCCTCCTTCCCCCCACAACGTCTCCTCCTTCCCCCCACAACGTCTCCTCCTGCCCCCACAACTTCTCCTCCTCCTTCCCCCACAACGTCTCCTCCTTCCCCCACAACGTTCCCCCCCCACAACGCCTCCTCCTTCCCCCACAACGTCTCCTCCCCCCCACAACGTCTCCTCCTTCCCCCACAACGTCTCCTCCCCCCACAACGTCTCCTCCTTCCTCCCCCCCACAACGTCTCCTCCTTCCCCCAACAACGTCTCCTCCTCCCCCAACAACGTCTCCTCCTGCCCCCCACAACGTCTCCTCCCCCCCACAACGTCTCCTCCCCCCCAACAACGTCTCCTCCATCCCCCCACAACGTCCCCCCTTCCCCCCCACACAACGTCTCCTCCTTCCCCCACAACGTCTCCTCCTCCCCCCCACAACGTCTCCTCCTTCCCCCAACAACGTCTCCTCCTTCCCCCAACAACGCTCTCCTCCTTCCCCCAACAACGCCCCCCTCCTTCCCCCCACAACGCAATGTCTCCTCTCCTCCTTCCCCCAACAACGTCTCCTCCTTCCCCCAACAACGTCTCCTCCTTCCCCCAACAACGTCTCCTCCTTCCCCCCACAACGTCTCCTCCTTCCCCCACAACGTCTCCTCCTTCCCCCAACAACGTCTCCTCCTTCCCCCAACAACGTCTCCTCCTTCCCCCACAACGTCTCCTCCTTCCCCCAACAACGTCTCCTCCTTCCCCCAACAACGTCCTCCCCCTTCCCCCACAACGTCTCCTCCTTCCCCCAACAACGTTCCCCCCCCCAACAACGTCTCCTCCTTCCCCCAACAACGTCTCCTCCTTCCCCCAACAACGTCTCCTCCTTCCCCCAACACAACGTCCTCCTTCCCCCAACAACGTCTTCCCCCTCCTTCCCCCAACAACGTCTCCTCCTTCCCCCAACAACGTCTCCTCCCCCAACAACTGCCCTCCTTCCCCCAACAACGTCTCCTCCTTCCCCCAACAACGTGTGCCAGCTTCCTGAGTCTATATGAAATGGAACACTCCTACTGAGGCGGACAAGTCATTCCGTCGACTATACAAGCAAAACAAAGGGAATTGAAAAGGAGTTGTCATGGCGACAAATGTTTTAGATTTTGAGTTATGTTTGTTTATTACATAATTATGACTTGATTAGATTCTAACATTTTTTTGGGGGTGTGGTCCTTTTCCCCCCCCATTTTTCTTTCTTAATTTTTTCTACAATTAAAAGAAAGGTTTGGATAGTAGATGATTTTGGGGACCTGTTATTTTGATCAAGTCATAAAGATATTACTTGTGAGAGGATTGTGTGCATGTAGATAAAACATTTCTAAACTAAATCTACTTTTGATTCTTTCTGATATATTTTCAAGATGGAAGTGTCACCAGGCTCGAAGCACTTTTGACAATCGTAGCCACACACGTTGAATTTGGATGTCAAATATATCTTTGATTATTTTGACTTAACACATTTTCTCTTCCTGCTTGGAAATGTCAGTATAAAGACATTTTAAATGCATTCATTTTTCACGATATTACTTTTAAACGACAACCGTATGACAACAAATTATCATCTAAATTACAATGACAACAACATAAAAAAACGTTTAGAATATAATTCACAACCTGAGGGGTGTAGATTTTCTTTCCTGAAGTTTTGGGGGGAAAAGAGGTAAAGGAATTATGCATATTAATGCTCTTATTCACTAACTGACAAGGTCAAAAATCTGTCGTTCTGCCCCTGAACAAGTCAGTTAACCCACTGTTCCCCATAAGGCCGTCATTGAAAATAAGAATTTGTTCTTAACTGACTTGCCTAGTTAAATAAAGGTAAAATAAATAAAATAATAACTATCAATTAAAAACGTCAGGAGCTAACAGTCCTCGAGAGTCACTGACAATTTGTGTGACATGAAGGACAGTTACATATCTCTGTTCATCTTTGTTTTAGAGGAGAGGTGATTCTTTAGTAATACTCTGCAGTGAGGTAATACAGTGCCTTGCGAAAGTATTCGGCCCCCTTGAACTTTGCAACCATTTGCCACATTTCAGGCTTCAAACATAAAGATATAAAACTGTATTTTTTTTGTGAAGAATCAACAACAAGTGGGACACAATCATGAAGTGGAACGACATTTATTGGATATTTCAAACTTTTTTAACAAATCAAAAACTGAAAAATTGGGCGTGCAAAATTATTCAGCCCCCTTAAGTTAATACTTTGTAGCGCCACCTTTTGCTGCGATTACAGCTGTAAGTCACTTTGGGTATGTCTCTATCAGTTTTGCACATCGAGAGACTGAAATTTTTCCCCATTCCTCCTTGCAAAACAGCTCGAGCTCAGTGAGGTTGGATGGAGAGCATTTGTGAACAGCAGTTTTCAGTTCTTTCCACAGATTCTCGATTGGATTCAGGTCTGGACTTTGACTTGGCCATTCTAACACCTGGATATGTTTATTTTTGAACCATTCCATTGTAGATTTTGATTTATGTTTTGGATTATTGTCTTGCTGGAAGACAAATCTCCATCCCAGTCTCAGGTCTTTTGCAGACTCCATCAGGTTTTCTTCCAGAATGGTCCTGTATTTGGCTCCATCCATCTTCCCATCAATTTTAACCATCTTCCCTGTCCCTGCTGAAGAAAAGCAGGCCCAAACCATAATGCTGCCACCACCATGTTTGACAGTGGGGATGGTGTGGTCAGGGTGATGAGCTGTGTTGCTTTTACGCCAAACATGACGCTTTGCATTGTTGCCAAAAAGTTCAATTTTGGTTTCATCTGACTAGAGCACCTTCTTCCACATGTTTGGTGTGTCTCCCAGGTGGCTTGTGGCAAACTTTAAACGACACTTTTTATGGATATCTTTAAGAAATGTCTTTCTTCTTGCCACTCTTCCATAAAGGCCAGATTTGTGCAATATACGACTGATTGTTGTCCTATGGACAGAGTCTCCCACCTCAGCTGTCGATCTCTGCAGTTCATCAGAGTGATCATGGGCCACTTGGCTGCATCTCTGATCAGTCTTCTCCTTGTATGAGCTGAAAGTTTAGAGGGACGGCCAGGTCTTGGTAGATTTTCAGTGGTCTGATACTCCTTCCATTTCAATATTATCGCTTGCACAGTGCTCCTTGGGATGTTTAAAGCTTGGTGTCAGGACCCGGTTTCGAACCTGGGTCTCCGGAGTGAGAAACAGTCACTTAACCAACTGAGCCACGAATAGACAGCAGAACCCAGAAGATGAGGCAGACACAGCAGTACTTAAGACGGTGTATTTAATAAAGAAAAAATCCTAAAATGCAAAAAATGGCAAATCCAAAAGGTGGTAGGAAAAACACAAAAAGACCTCAAAAGAAACTCACCAAAAAAAATAAACAAAAACAAAAAAAAACAGAATACCACAAGAACTTCACCCGGAATCGACAAGAGTACACAGAACACTAGGGCAGGGTGCTAACATACAAACACAGAGCACAGAACTGAGGGAAACAAAGGGTTTAAATACAATCAGGGGAAACGAGACACAGGTGCAAATAATAATGGGGATCAAGGGAAAAACATAGGGACAAAAAGCACAATGGGGACATCTACTGACCAAAACCCGGAACAACCCTGGCCAAATCCTGACAGAATCCCCCCTAGGAACGGCTCCTGCGTTACCAGCTCTCTCAGGGTGGAGGACCCTGAACTGACGAATGAGGTCAGGGTCCAGGATGTCTTTGGCAGGAACCCAGGAGCGTCCTCAGGACCGTAGCCTAGTCCACCAGATACTGCCAGGACCGCTGCACCCGGCGGGAATCCAGTATCCGGTGGATCATTCATAGGCCTCCAATGACACGAGGCGGAGGGGGAGGTCTGTCTGCCGGGACAAGGGGAGAAAAAACAACAGGTTTTAACAATGACACATGAAATGTGGGATTAATCTTAAGGGATCTGGGTAAGTGTAGGCGATAAGAAACTGGGTTAACTCTCCTGGCAACCTTGAAGGGACCGATGTATTTTTGGGACAGCTTCAGACTCCACCCGTGAGGTAAGTTCTTGTGGAAAGCCAGACTCTCTGGCCGGGCGCAGGGTAGGCCCGGGACGGCGACGTCTGTTGGCTTGATGTTGATACCTCTGTGAGGAACGCATCAGATTAAGACGGGTCTTCCTCCACATAAGCCGACAGCGTCTGACGAACCTCAAGGCTGAAGGCACTTGACTTCTGCCTCCTGGTCCGGGAACAATGGAGGAGCATAGCCAAACTGACACTTACCAGTGGAGGAGGAGCGCAAGGTGTTGTGCGCGTATCGGCCCAAACAATAAAGGATGAACATGTGGACGGGTTGTCACGAGTCATACATCGGAGGGTGGTTTCCAGCTCTTGATTCATCCTCTGTTTGGCCGTTGGACTCCGGATGGTACCCTGAAGATAGACTGGCAGAAGCCCCCATGAGTTGGCAGAAGGCCTTCCAAAACCTTGAGGCGAACTGGGGACCTCTGTCAGAAACCACATCTTGAGGAATGCAAGACTCGGAACACATGATTAATTACCAACTCAGCCGTTTCCTTGGCAGAAGGTAACTTAGTCAGAGGGACGAACCTGGCCGCCTTTGAAAACCTGTCGATTATGACTAGGATAGTAGTATTGCCATGGGATGGAGGAAGTCCAGTAATAAAGTCCAATGAGATATGGGACCAGGGTCTGTGGGGAACAGGTAAAGGGTGAAGGAGTCCTTGAGGGCGGCACACGGGGCAGGCATTGACGAAAGTGGCAACGTCTTCTCTTATGGTAGGCCACCAGAACTTACGCTGGATGAACTCCAAGGTGCGACCTACGCCCGGATGACAGGTGAGGCGAGAGGAGTGCCCCCACAGAAGGACCTGAGTCCTCACTGCCTTGGGGACAAACAACCGGGCAGGGCCTCCTTTAGGGTCCGGTTCGCTAGCTTGAGCACGGGTCCTCAACTGAAGATCGGAGCCACAATCTTAGCAGCAGGAAGGACAGGCATGTCCGTGTCATCTCGAATGGCAGGAGGAGACTCGGGACAGGGCATCCGGTTTGAGATTCTTCGACCCGGGCCGATAGGTGAGGATAAACTGGAATCGATTGAAGAAAAGAGACCATCTAGCTTGTCTAGAGTTCAATCGATATACTCCAGATTTTTGTGTCCTCTGAAACGGGTGAGAAGCCCCTCGAGCCAGTGTCTCCATTCCTTCAATGCCATCTTAACCGGGAGTTCACGATCCCCCACATCGGTTCCTCTGTCGGGGTAAGGGTGTGAGAAGAAAGCGCACGGATGAAGCTTCTTGTCTTCACCCCTCTGAGACAGGACAGCTCCAACACCAACCTCTGATGCGTCTACCTCCACCACAAATGGTTCATCCGTAGTCGGTAGTATCAGGATGGGAGCAGAGAGGACGCGCTGCTTGAGTCCTTGGAAGGCCGTCTCAGCTTCTCTTCCCCACACAAACCTTGCATTGCCACCTTTGGTTAAAGCTGAGAGAGGAGCTGCCACCAAACTGAAGTTCTTGATGAACTTGCGGTAAAAGTTTGAAGCCCAGGAAATTCTGAACATCCTTAACGGATTTGGGGTGGGCCAATCCGCTACCGCCCCTACCTTCCTAGGGTCCATTTGGACTCGAGGGTTCCACTACAAATCCCAGGAATTGTACTCCGGATGAATGGAATTCACATTTTTCCGGCTTAACGTACAGATGGCTGTCCAGGAGGCGTTTGAGTACTTGTCTGACATGCTTAGTGTGTTCTTGAAGGAGCTCGAAAGATGAGGATGTCATCCAAGTAAACGAACACAAATATGTTAAGCATATCCCTAAGCACATTGTTTATGAGCGCTGGAACACCGCTGGGGCGTTGGTCAGGCCGAAGGGCATCACCAAGTATTCATAGTGACCAGTAGGCGTGTTGAAAGCGGTCTTCCACTCGACCAGGTCTGATCCGCACAAGATGGTATAGGTCAAGTTAGAAAACAACTGCTTCCTGGAGCAGCAGGCTGTGGCCATAAGGGGTACGGGTAACGGTTACGGACGGTTATGTCATTGAGTCCCCGGTGAAAGGACGTAATCCACCGTCTTTCTTGGCCAGAAAAACCAGGGATGGACAGAGGCCTGAGAGAGTCCTGGTTAGGGCAGCTCGGGGTGGAGATAGGAAAGATCCGAGGGGCAGACAGGTGATGGGGCAATGTAAGATCTATGGGGTGGTGAATGGTGGCCCTCTGTTTGCTAAACACCAGTTTGAGGTCATGGTAACACTCGAACTGGGTCAGGTCGATGGATTCTAAAGACTGGTAGAACTCGGGAATTCTGGAAAATACAAGGCTTGGCACGTACCCCACTGCTTGATAGTGCCCACAGACCAGTCGATGTGAGGGTTATGGCTGTGAAGCCAGGGGTATCAGACTGATCAAATGAAAGTTCATCAATTCCTGGTGTGGAAACTGAAAGTCTCAAGGAGGTAGTGACATGGTGACAAGTCCAGATCCCAAAGGGCTTCCATCCAATGGTTCATGGGGTCACTTAGGTGAGGGATCGGAGACACCATCCATGAAGGCGGCTCCAGAGTCTGACCAAGGCTTGAAGGTGAAGCTTGTGGTTGTCCCAGGAGAGGGTGACTGGAATGAGCAGACGGGAGTTGGACGGATGAGGAGGTTATGGTTAGGGTCTGTGAACAGAGCGTTTCCCTGAGCCCGGGACACGTGGAACGGAAATGTCCCGGGCCGCAGACTGATTGGTTCTCTCAGCCTGGGAGATGGTCCAATCTGCATGGGTTCCGGTGGAGCCAGCGATGATAAAGGTGGGGACTGAGCTGGGACTGATAGGGTGAGGTCTAAGTCGGAGCTGGTCAGGGGCAGACTGACCGGTGGTTCCCGAGGGCCAGTTCATCTTGGATAGTGTCGGAAAGGCCTTTCAGAAAGCACACCGTGAGCAGCCACTGACCGGTTAGGGAACTGGATGGCATAGTCCGTCACGCTGCGCCAACCTTGATGGAGAGTCAGGAGCTGTTTGGCTGAGTCAGAACCACTGCTTGGGCCTTGAAACACTCGTTTGAATTCCTCAGCAAAGGCAGAGTAGCTGGCACAGCAGGAACTATGGGCATCCCACACAGCAGTAGCCCAGGCCAGGGCTTTTTCCGACAGCAGGGTGATGACATATGCGATCTTAGACCGTCGGTGGGAAACGACGAGGGTTGCAGCTCAAAGGAGAGAGAACATTGAGTGAGAAAGCCTAAAGCACTTGGATCACCTGAGAACCGTTGGGGAGGTGGAAGACAGGTTCAGCCAGGGGGTTAACTGCCATGGGTACGTGAACCTGAGGTACTGGGATGGAAACTGTTGCTGGGGTAAGTCATCAGATATTTGCTTAATGGAAGTGCATCTCCGATGAGAATGTCTAGCCATTAAGGCCTCTTTTGATCGGCTTTGGCGTTGGACAGTGGACAGCGTCAAAAAGGTCCTGGGAACTGGCTGCCTCTGGGTTCATTTTTGGCTCTGTGTTTCTGTCAGGACCCGGTTTCGAACCTCTCCGGAGGAGAAACAGTCACTTAACCAACTGAGCCACGAATAGACAGCAGAACCCAGAAGATGAGGCCACATCGGTGGAAAAATCCTAAAATGCAAAAAATGGCAAATCAAAAGGTCACAAAAAGACCTCAAAAGAAACTCACCAAAAAAAATAAACAAAAACAAAAAAAACAGAATACCACAAGAACTTCATCGACAAGAGGAACACTAGGGCAGGGTGCTAACATACAAACACAGAGCACAGAACTGAGGGAAACAAAGGGTTTAAATACAATCAGGAAAACGAGACACAGGTGCAAATAATAATGGGGATCAAGTGGGACAAAAAGCACAATGGGGACATCTACTGACAAAACCCGGTGGCCAAATCCTGACACTTGGGAAATCTTTTTGTATCCAAATCCGGCTCTTCATCAGTATCTCGGACCTGCCTGGTGTGTTCCTTGTTCTTCATGATGCTTCTGCGCTTTTAACGGACCTCGAGATCACAGTCATTTATACGGTGATTACACACAGGTGGATTGTATTTATCATCATTAGTCATTTAGGTCAATGGACATTCAGAGATCAGGCTTCTGGAAAGAGTTTGCTGCACTGGGGGCTGACCTTTTTCATCGTTAAAAAGTTTTAAATATCCATTAAATGGACTTCATGATTGTGTCCCACTTGTTGTTGATTCTTCATACAGTTTTATATATTTTTGTTTGAAGCCTGAAATTAAAAGGTCGCAAAGGGAATACTTTCGCAAGGCACTGTGTGTCCCAAAATGGCACCTTATTCCCTATACTAGGCTAGGGTCCTCTGAAGGAGAGAGGAGAGGACAAGGAGACCTCTCGAAGGAGGAGACCTCATCGGTGGATGGGTCCTCAAGGAGAGAGGAGAGGACGGGTCCTCTGAAGGAGAGAGGAGAGGACGGGTCCTCTGAAGGAGACCCTCTGAAGGAGAGAGGAGAGGATCGGTGAAGGAGAATGGGGTCCTCTGAAGGAGAGAGGAGAGGATGGGTCCTCAAGGAGAGAGGAGAGGATGGGTCCTCTGAAGGAGAGAGGAGAGGATGGGTCCTCTGAAGGAGAGAGGAGAGGATGGGTCCTCTGAAGGAGAGAGGAGAGGATGGGTCCTCTGAAGGAGACAGGAGAGGATGGGTCCTCTGAAGGAGAGAGGAGAGGATGGGTCCTCTGAAGGAGAGAGGAGAGGATGGGTCCTCTGAAGGAGAGAGGAGAGGATGGGTCCTCTGAAGGAGAGAGGAGAGGATGGGTCCTCTGAAGGAGAGAGGAGAGGATGGGTCCTCTGAAGGAGAGAGGAGAGGATGGGTCCTCTGAAGGAGACAGGAGAGGATGGGTCCTCTGAAGGAGACAGGAGAGGATGGGTCCTCTGAAGGAGAGAGGAGAGGATGGGTCCTCTGAAGGAGACAGGAGAGGATGGGTCCTCTGAAGGAGAGAGGAGAGGATGGGTACTCTGAAGGAGACAGGAGAGGATGGGTCCTCTGAAGGAGAGAGGAGAGGATGGGTCCTCTGAAGGAGACAGGAGAGGATGGGTCCTCTGAAGGAGAGGATGGGTCCTCTGAAGGAGAGGATGGGTCCTCTGAAGGAGAGAGGAGAGGATGGGTCCTCTGAAGGAGACAGGAGAGGATGGGTCCTCTGAAGGAGAGAGGAGAGGATGGGTCCTCTCCTCTGAAGGAGACAGGAGAGGATCCTCTGAAGGAGACAGGAGAGGATGGGTCCTCTGAAGGAGAGAGGAGAGGACGGGTCCTCTGAAGGAGACAGGAGAGGATGGGTCCTCTGAAGGAGAGAGGAGAGGACCCTCTGAAGGAGAGAGGAGAGGATGGGTCCTCTGAAGGAGAGAGGAGAGGACGGGTCCTCTGAAGGAGAGAGGAGAGGATGGGTCCTCTGAAGGAGAGAGGAGAGGACGGGTCCTCTGAAGGAGAGAGGAGAGGATGGGTCCTCTGAAGGAGACAGGAGAGGATGGGTCCTCTGAAGGAGAGAGGAGAGGATGGGTCCTCTGAAGGAGAGAGGAGAGGATGGGTCCTCTGAAGGAGAGAGGAGAGGATGGGTCCTCTGAAGGAGAGTGGAGAGGATGGGTCCTCTGAAGGAGGAGAATAAAGATGAAATGTCAAATCAAAGGAGTCAAATTCTGATGAACTGTATATTGATTCAGTGACACAGAAAAGTCAGACATCACAAACAGAGTAAGCCTGACATTGAGATAGGAGCACAGAGCTCAAGTTCAAACAAGTCACAGGTAAAACATTATTTCTCCGAATGAGTACCACAGCTTGAAATCGGAGCCAGGGGCAGACTGACTGGTTAGGGTGATGAATCGGAGCCAGGGGCAGACTGACTGGTTAGGGTGGTGAATCGGAACCAGGGGCAGACTGACTGGCTAGAGTGGTGAATCGGAGCCAGGAGCAGACTGATTGGTTAGGGTGGTGAATCGGAACCAGGGGCAGACTGATTGGTTAGGGTGGTGAATCGGAGCCAGGGACAGACTGATTGGTTAGGGTGGTGAATCGGAGCCAGGGGCAGACTGACTGGTTAGGGTGGTGAATCGGAGCCAGGGGCAGACTGACTGGTTAGGGTGGTGAATCGGAGCCAGGGGCAGACTGACTGGTTAGGGTGGTGAATCGGAGCCAGGGGCAGACTGACTGGTTAGGGTGGTGAATCGGAACCAGGGGCAGACTGACTGGCTAGGGTGGTGAATCGGAGCCAGGGGCAGACTGACTGGTTAGGGTGGTGAATCGGAGCCAGGAGCAGACTGACTGGTTAGGGTGGTGAATCGGAGCCAGGGGCAGACTGACTGGTTAGGGTGGTGAATCGGAGCCAGGGGCAGACTGATTGGTTAGGGTGGTGAATCGGAGCCAGGGGCAGACTGATTGGTTAGGGTGGTGAATTCAGCTCATTGGTTAGGGTGGTGAATCGGAGACTGACAGGGTGGTGAATCGGAGCCAAGACTGATTTGTTAGGGTGGTGAATCGGAGCCTAGACTTTTTTATTGACACCAGGGGCAGACTGATTGTTAGGGTGGTGAATCGGAGCCAAGCATGTTTTAAATCGAGCCAGGACAGACTCATCAGCCAGGGGCAGACTGAGTTAGGGTGGTGATCAGCCAGGGGCAGACCTGATCGGTGGGTGGAATCGGACCACATCAGGCTAGGGTTAATCGGAGCCACCTCATCGTTAGGTGGAGAATGGACCTCATCAGGCTAGGGTGTTATCAGGGACCTCATCGGTGGAGAATGGACCTCATCAGGCAGATCTGATTGGACCTTAGGGTGGTGAATCGGAGGCCAGACCTGATTGGTTAGGGTCGGAGCCAGGGGCAGACTGACTGGTTAGGGTGGACTTCGGATCAGGCAGTGTTATAGGGTGGTCAATCGGCCAGGAGAATGGAATCGGAGCTCATGACTAGTGTTATGGGAATCCCAGGGGCATGACTGGTGGAGGTGAATGGAGCTCATCAGGCTGGTTAGTGGTATCGGACCTCATGATTGGTGGAGAATGGACCTCACCTGGTTAGGCGGAGCCAGGGGCAGACTGATTGTGTTATCAGGGACAGACTGACTCGGTGGAGAATGGACCTCATCACTGGCTAGTGTTATCAGAGACCAGGGGCAGACTGACTCGTTAGGGTGGTGAATGGACCATCATGTAACAAGGCTACACGTGTTATCACTGGATCCTCATCGGTGGAGACATGTTTAAAACGGACCTCATCAGGCTAGTGTTATCAGGGACCTCATCGGTGGAGAATGGACCTCATCAGGCTAGTGTTATCAGGGACCTCATCGGTGGAGACAAATGGACCTCATCAGGCTAGTGTTATCAGAGACCTCATCGTCTGGAGACGAGAATGGACCTTCAAGGCTAGTGTTATCAGATGTCATCTACAGACCTATCCTTCTTTCAGGGACTCTCCAAAACTCTGGAGACGGAGAATGGACCTCATCAGGCTCCCTTATCAGAGACCTCATCGGCGGAGACGGAGAATGGACCTAGTTTATCAGGCCTCAGTCAGGTGGAGAATGGACCTCATCAGGCTAGTGTTATCAGGGACCTCATCGTCTGGAGACGGAGAATGGACTCCATCAGGCTACTGTTAACCTCATCGCTGGAGACGGAGAATGGACCTCATCAGGCTCTGTTATCCTAGAGACCTCATCGGCTGGAGACGGAGAATGGACCTCATCAGGCTAGTGTTATCAGAGACCGCATCGTTGGAGACCGAGAATGGACCTCATCCTAGTGTTATCCGAGGGACCTCATCGCTTGGAGAATGGACCTCCAGACTAGTGCTCCTACAGGTGACCCATCGGTCCTCATCAGGCTCTGTTATCAGGGACCCATCTGGCCTCATCCTAGTGTTATCAGGGACCTCATCACTTGGAGAATCCTCATCAGGCTAACCTCAGGGACCATGGTGCTCATCCTATAGTGTTATCAGGACGCACGTGGAGAATGGACCTTCATCCTTTCCCCCTTCTGATGACCAGGTGGAGAATGGACCTCATCAGGCTCTGTTATCAGGGACCTCTCAGTGTGGGGACACCCAAGCTGAACAGGGACTCGGTGGAGACGGAGAATGGACCTCATCCTAGTGTTATCAGGGACTGCATCGGTGGAGAATGGACCTCATCAGGCTAGTGTTATCAGGGACAACGCATCCCTCACCAGGCTTGAGGGAACCTTGGCGTGGAGACGGAGAATGGACCCCTCAGGGACCCATCATGTCAGAATGCTCTGTTGTTATCAGAGACCTCCTCATCACTCGGAGAATGGACCTGGCTAGTGTTATCCCCATCGCTGGATGGACCTCACAGGAACAAACTCCCTCATCAGGCTAGTGTTACAGGGACCTCATCGGAGACGGAGCCGGCTAGTGTTATCAATCACGCACGGAGAATGGACCTCATCAGGCTCCACTGGCTTCCAGTGATCAGAGACCCCACCTGGAGACGGAGAATGGACCTCATCAGGCTAGTGTTATCAGAGACCGCATCGTTGGAGACCGAGAATGGACCTCATCAGGCTAGTGTTATCAGAGACCTCATCGGTGGAGACGGAGAATGGACCTCATCAGGCTAGTGTTATCAGGGACCGCATCAAATGGACCTCATCAGGCTAGGTTCATCACCTTCCTGGGACCTCATCGGTGGAGAATGGACCTCATCAGGCTAGTGTTAAGGACCGCATCGGTGGAGGGAGAATGGACCCCTATCAGGCTAATCCTTCTCAGAGACCCCCTGGAGACAGATGACTTAGATGCAGAGACTATTGTAAAGTGGCTGTTCCACTGGATGTCAGAAGGTGAATTCACCAATTTGTAAGTCGCTCTGGATAAGAGCGTCTGCTAAATGACTTAAATGTAAATGTAAATCAGGCTAGTGTTATCAGGGACCTCATCGGTGGAGACGGAGAATGGACCTCATCAGGCTAGTGTTATCAGGGACCTCATCGGTGGAGACGGAGAATGGACCTCATCAGGCTAGTGTTATCAGAGACCGCATCGTTGGAGACGGAGAATGGACCTCATCAGGCTAGTGTTATCAGGGACCACATCGGTGGAGACGGAGAATGGACCTCATCAGGCTAGTGTTATCAGGGACCTCATCGGTGGAGACGGAGAATGGACCTCATCAGGCTAGTGTTATCAGAGACCTCATCGCTGGAGACGGAGAATGTCATGGAGGAGTTTTCTGATGTTTGTACAGGAATAGGACTATTCCCAGGAGAATGTACCATTCACCTTGACCCAAAGCAAACCCCTGTGGTCTACCCAACGAGAAAGATTCCCCTTGCTCTCCGCGCCCGTCTGAAGAAAGAGTTGGAGAGAGCATGGAGCAATCTGATATCGTCACCAAGGTCAGTTGTTGACGAGCCGCAGACTTTGCTCAATTCCTTCCCAGCACCAACCAGCAGCTGCTCCCTGAGGTCGTCAGCTACAACGAAGTGTTTTGCAAAACGGGCACAGAGACGACAACACTAAAAGAGGTACTACGACAGGTCAGCTGGACCGCTGCCACCACAGAATGAACGGCGAGTCGGGTTAAAATCCAGGAGGCCTCTGGGAACGAGCAGTCGTCATCCAACCAGCTGACACCGGAACGTTCTTTTCACGTCCGCACCGCAGAAGGATCGTCGCCACCTACCGAACAAAAGAAAAACACACAGTGACGGGATTAACTGTTCTCCCTGAAAGAGAATGTGATGGACTGAACAACACAACACACACACACACACACACACACCATGCTTATCCGAAAACACCACAACAAATGCTAACTGACACCGAAGCATGCTCAGCTTCATACCACACAAGGCCAGGAAGAGAGGTCAAGCCCAGAACTGTCCTAGATCTGTTAAATGTCAAAGGGTGTAGGTGGATCGCTCCCCTAAAAGAGTTCCAGACTGTAAACTCGTTACTGAACAGTTGAACTTTGAAATTCTTTGATATTGCATTTCTTTCAAATGTTGTCATGGCTACGGTGAAATGCAGAGTGACTGAGAAATCTAGGTACTAAAACATTGTTTCAGAGTCTGTTATGTTGACGCGGTACGTAATTGGTACAGTATACATGAAGAGGACTGTCCAACGGAGACACCCTGCCCAAAGGAGACACTCTGCCCGGCCAAAGGAGACACTCTGCCCGGCCAAAGGAGACACTCTGCCCGGCCAAAGGAGACATTCTGCCCTGTCCAAAGGAGACTCTCTGCCCTGTCCAAAGGAGGCACTCTGCCCTGTCCAAAGGAGACATTCTGCCCTGTCCAAAGGAGACATTCTGCCCTGTCCAAAGGAGACTCTCTGCCCTGTCCAAAGGAGACACTCTGCCCGGCCAAAGGAGACATTCTGCCCTGTCCAAAGGAGACTCTCTGCCCTGTCCAAAGGAGGCACTCTGCCCTGTCCAAAGGAAACACTCTGCCCTGTCCAAAGGAGACACTCTGCTCTGTCCAAAGGAAACACTCTGCCCTGTCCAAAGGAGAGACTCTGCCCTGTCCAAAGGAGACACTCTGCCCTGTCCAAAGGAGACACTCTGCCCTGTCCAAAGGAGACTCTCTGCCCTGTCTAAAGGAGACTCTCTGCCCTGTCCAAAGGAGACACTCTGCCCGGCCAAAGATAGGCTGGAGATGCCCGTTGCCACACAGAAGACTGATACCGGATTGACACCAGGCCTGCTGAAGGTCCTACACAAACAGCTGGCCCTTAAGGAGACGATCAGTAAAGAGGAGAAGCAGCAGAAGAGGAAGTGTCTGTGTCTTCCCTCAAAGCAGCTGGACACTCTGCTGGCCCTGGGGAACTTCAAGGACAATATCCACTGGATGCACTTCTTCGCCCTGGGCTGCAGCACTCTGGGAGGGACCATCATCAGTGCCCTGAGGTATGTGTGTGAGATCCTGACGGGGAATGAGGAGGGTGGAGCGGAGAGAGGATCCCCTTTGATTCGTTCGTAGGGCTGTACACTTACCTGGCCCACCTGGATGGAGAGATCCCCCAGGACCAGATAAGACAGCTCCATAAGCAGCCTGCAGGAGTCTGTCACCAAGCAGAATGGGATGATTCAACTGGCCAACTTCTACAGCTGCAAAAAAAACAACAAAAAAAGATAATAGGAGAGATTGAGGGAGAGACGAAAAGGACAGGAAAGAGCAGGAAGAAACAGAGAGTAGCAGGAAGGAACTGACTTTATTACTTATTCTACAAATAAATAGTCTTCTCTAAAGTCAGAGTATAGTATTTTCTCGTTAATACCTGCGTTCTGTTTTGTATGATGTAACAATGTAACTTGTTGATCTGTATTTTGAATTAAAAAATAAATACCCCCCTCCTCCCCCAAAAAACAAACGCATGACAGTTAACTAGCTAATAAAGGGCTACATTTTATTATTTTGTACAAAGACTGTGAAACAAGACACTTAGCTGTCATCTCTGTGGTCAAAAAGTCAGTTAATAAGAAAGCAGTCAAGCCGTGATTGAAACAAAAACCTGACCAATGGCGTTTCAATAGACTATGTTCGTTGGCTTGAATTTTCCCCTGTTTTATATAATTATAGTAAGTAGTTGCGAGAGCAAAATTTTATTTTGGAGTGCAAACTGGAAAATTGTTGTGAGAGGCAGAGGAGACAGCCGTGTTTGTGAGAGTGCAGTCATTTCTAAGTCTGGACATGGAGTACAAGCATTTCGCTACACTCGCATTAACATCTGCTAACCATGTGTATGTGGCCAATAACATTTGAATTAGTACGTATTTCTTGAGGGGAACAAAAATATCTGCTCTCGGATTAATTTACTGCGCGCGGCACTGCAGTTCTGCTCGTTCAAAATCACGCTCACAAACCCTCACGTATAATTTGCCCGCATCACGCTGGCCTGCGCTCTGCGGGACCAGTCCTCTGCTCGCTCGACCACAGTTCTTCTCAATTCAATTTAAGGGGCTTTATTGGCATGGGAAACATTGCCAAAGCGATGGAAATAGATAAACAAAAGGGATATAAACAATAAAAAATGAACAGTAAACATTACACAAAAGTTCCAAAAGAATGAAGACATTTCAAATGTCATATTATGTCTAATTTTCCCCTGTTTTGTTTACGATGTGCAAATAGTTAAAATAAATAAATATGGTTAGTATTTACAATGGTGTTTGTTCTTCACTGGCTGCCCTTTGGTGGCAACAGGTCACACATATTGCTGCTGTGATGACACACTGTGGTATTTCACCCAATAGAATTTATTAAAATTGGATGTGTTTTTTATGGGTCTGTGTAATGTGTTGCATTGGGGAAAGTAGTGGTATGTGTTAATTGTAAGGGTGCCCATGGGGCTGTGGATCAGACATGTCCCGTGAGAGAGAGGCAGGTTGAGGTTTCCAGGGTTGGAGTAGTGCAGAAGTTGTCATGTGCTGAAGCAGTGAAGAAAGTAGAGGAAGATGGGTCAAGGTGGAGGGATACTGAGAGGAGGGGTGTGACTAGTAGATCTGTACCAGAACAGGGGGAGGGATCCTGAGAGGAGGGGTGTGGCTAGTAGATCTGTACCAGAACAGAGGGAGGGATCCTGAGAGGAGGGGTGTGGCTAGTAGATCTGTACCAGAACAGAGGGAGGGATCCTCAGAGGAGGGGTGTGGCTAGTAGATCTGTACCAGAACAGAGGGAGGGATCCTGAGAGGAGGGGTGTGGCTAGTAGATCTGTACCAGAACAGAGGGAGGGATCCTGAGAGGAGGGGTGTGACTACAGAGGGAGGGACCCTGAGAGGAGGGGTGTGACTAGTAGATCTGTACCAGAACAGAGGGAGGGATCCTGAGAGGAGGGGTGTGGCTAGTAGATCTGTACCAGAACAGAGGGAGGGATCCTGAGAGGAGGGGTGTGGCTAGTAGATCTGTACCAGAACAGAGGGAGGGATCCTGAGAGGAGGGGTGTGGCTAGTAGATCTGTACCAGAACAGAGGGAGGGATCCTGAGAGGAGGGGGTGTGACTAGTAGATCTGTACCAGAACAGAGGGAGGGACCCTGAGAGGAGGGGTGTGACTAGTAGATCTGTACCAGAACAGAGGGAGGGATCCTCAGAGGAGGGGTGTGGCTAGTAGATCTGTACCAGAACAGAGGGAGGGATCCTGAGAGGAGGGGTGTGGCTAGTAGATCTGTACCAGAACAGAGGGAGGGATCCTGAGAGGAGGGGTGTGACTAGTAGATCTGTACCAGAACAGAGGGAGGGACCCTGAGAGGAGGGGTGTGACTAGTAGATCTGTACCAGAACAGAGGGAGGGATCCTCAGAGGAGGGGTGTGACTAGTAGATCTGTACCAGAACAGAGCGATAAACCAAGTGATATATGTTTCAGTAAGATTGGATTTATAGCATTTATAGCAATGGCTATCAACTGTACTGCAGGGATGGAAGGGAAGTTGCAGAAAATGGAGGTTGGGAAAGGGGGATACCTCGTCAGTTGTCCAACTGAATGTATCCATCTGAAATGTGTCTTCTGCATTTAACCCAACCCCTCTGAATCAGAGGTTGTGGTGGCAGCTGCAGAGAGGTATTTGGGTGTGCGAGACTTGACATCAGAAGAGTTACAGGGTGTGTTAAGTGGTGGTGTCCCGTCCTTTCAGGTTGTTGGCCTGAAGTAGGACTAAATACATTTAAATAGTGGAGTAGGGTGGTGTTATTTTGTATAATTTTAGTTATTATTATTATTAAAGGTGTGCGTGTTGTGTTTAGTGTCACAGTCTATTAGGCATTCGACGACTGGAATTGCCCACCCCTGTGTTAGATGGTAGGGTTTTTATTTTTCAAGCAAAGTGTTAGGGAGTTGTACTCCCAGCCTAGTAGGTGGCGGTAATGCAACATGTATTGGATGCCAACCGCCGTTAAACCTCATCGAAGAAGAACTGCGACTTTGAAGGGAAAAAACCAAAGGAAAATCATGAAATCTGTGATCATCAGGTCGGAACTCCAGAAAGACACCCGAGTTTATAAACTTGAAATTTCGAGTTGGATGACCGTTCAAAAAAATATTAACCCCCCCCCCGTTGGAGCTCGTTTCTTCTCGAGTCCCCAGTTGTCTTGGAACGACTGAAGTCAGAGATGCCCGAGTTCCCAGTTGTTTTGAACGCAGCATCCTCCCCCCTTGTCTGCGTTCTGTAGTTTATCGCTTCCCTCTCGAAGGCAACGGATGACAGATCTCTGTGGTTACAGATATCAGCCAGCAAAGCAACACAAACATGGCGTTCACATTCGCGGCCTTTTGTTACATGCTTGCGCTATTGCTTACGGCCGCTCTCATTTTCTTCGCTATTTGGCATGTAAGTAGCTATATTGGTATCATAATCAAACAGTATGACTTGAACTATAATGGTGTAGCTAGGCAATATAGATAACTAACGTTTTGCAATGAACCATTTGCAAATGTTAGTTTAATAACTAACCAAGAATGAATGGCACCGTACATCCGTGCTGTTTGACCGAAAAGACCGAGTCATTTTGTTTTCATTCGCTATCAAATAATATCTGGCCTACCTTTTCTAAACAAACCTTTTTGTTAAACTCCGAATTTAAACGTCAGCCAGCTAGTAAACTATATCGACATCCGTTAACGTTACCAGAGCTGGCTAAATGGTAACGCTATTGGTTTATACTAGCTAGGTAACTAATTATACTGAACAAAAATTATAAACGCAACAATTAACGATTTTAATGAGTTACAGTTAATAAGGAAATATCTTATTGAAATAAATCCATTATAAGGCCTTAATCGCAGCCAATACGCCCAGCCAATCAGAATGAGTTTCCCCCCCACTAAAGAGGGCTTATACACTAATACTCAGTTTCATCAGCTGTCCCGGTGGCTTGTCAGACGAACCCGGATGTGGAGGTCCTGGGCAGGCGTGGTAACACGTGGTCTGCTGTTTTGACGACGATAAGACATACTGCCAAATTCTCTAAAACGATGGAGGTGGCTTATGGTAGAGAAATGATCTGGTGGACATTCCTGCAGTCTGCATGCCATTTGCACTCTCCCTCAATTTGAGACCTCTGTGTCATTGATGTGACAAAACTGCACATTTTAGTGGCCTTTTATTGTCCCCAACACAAGGAAACACCTGTGTAATGATCCTGCTGTTTAATCAGCTTCTTGATATGCCACACCTGTCAGGTGGATGGATTTTTTTTTTTTAGCAAAGGAGAAATACTAACAGGGATGTAAACAAATTTGTGCAGAAAATTAGAGAAATAAGCTTTTTGTGCGTATGGAACATTTATGGGATTTTTTAAATTTCAGCTCATGAAACATGGGACCAACACTTTGGGTTTATATTTTTCTTCAGTACAGTTAACATTAGCTTCCTACATTTCAAACGGGTGAACACAGTAGTTGACTTGCAAACTAAACTAGCTAGTTTATGCAGTGAAACGGGGCCTCGTTGTTAGGTGATGGAAATCATCTGATTTGATTGCTGTCATTCTGTCATGTTTCCTTTTTTGGCCCAGTCATCTATATTCTAACCTTTCAATTCTACTTAGATATTTTCGATCTCTTTGAATCGTCCCATTAGCTAAAGACTTACTGTGTTTGGATTCCATTTCCTAGTCCCCAGACTCGCATAATGTTGTTGGCCCTAACACTGTACCCAAACAGCGTGCGCAAATTGATTTTTGTACTCCCACACCAAATGTTATCCGGAAAATATCAAAACAAACTCTGAACCAATTCTATTAATTTGGGGACAGGTTGAAAAGCATTAAACATTTATGGCAATTTAAGCTAGCTAATGTGTCCTATTGAGCTAGCTTGAGGTTGCTAGCTAATTTGTCCTGGGATAAAAATGTTGAGTTGTTTACATACTCCTACAATTAATCCACATAAAAAACGATCAACCAGATAGTTTCTAGTCATCTCTCCTCCTTCCGGGATTTTTCCATATGGTGATTGGCATCTCATAGTTACCATGACGACCGACCAAACTCAGTTCATCTTTCAATCACCCACGTGGCTATCTGCTTCTGTACACCAATGAGGAGATGGGAGAGGCGGGACTTGCACCTCGTTCAACGTCACACATAGAACTGACTTCTATTTGAGCGCTTGGCAACGCAGACTGTCTTTGGCGCGCGTGAGCAGTGTGGTTGCAATAATTGAATAACTTATGTTAAAATTTTATTTTGCAACGCTCGCGCACGCGGCACGGTCAGCATGTTATGCTTGTTGTACCAGCCATTGTTGTAGGCAAGTTGTACCGGAGGACATTGAAATAATAAATAGGAGGATATGTATTCTCTATGAAAGACAACAGCTGTCCCTCATTGCATATGGCCATTGTTCCAGTACATTTGCAATCTGCAGCCTTTGTTTTAGTTCAATGGTCCAGTTGTCTTTGTCAAACAAGAATGGGGAAGAAGTAATTTACTTACACAGGCACATGTTCTCTCTTTCTCTCCAGATCATTGCATTTGATGAACTGAAGACTGATTACAAGAATCCGATAGACCAATGTAACACATTAAATCCGGTAAGTATAGACTTAATGGTTGCAGGTGACATCTTTCTCCTGACTTCATCGACTGCATACTGATCTGCTTTCTATAATATGTGCAGTCAGGCTGGATGAGGTTACGGCCTAGCGGTCAGGCTGGATGAGGTTACGTCCTAGCGGTAAGGCTGGGTGAGGTTGCGGTCAGGCTGGATGAGGTTGCGGTCCGGCTGGATGAGGTTGCGGTCCGGCTGGATGAGGTTGCGGTCCCGGCTGGATGAGGTTGCGGTCCCGGCTGGATGAGGTTGCGGTCCCGGCTGGATGAGGTTGCGGTCCCGGCTGGATGAAGTTGCGGCCTAGCGGTCAGGCTGGATGAGGTTGCGGCCTAGCGGTCAGGCTGGATGAGGTTACGGCCTGGCGGTCAGGCTGGATGAGGTTGCGGTCAGGCTGGATGAGGTTGCGGTCAGGCTGGATGAGGTTGCGGCCTAGCGGTCAGGCTGGATGAGGTTGCGGCCTAGCGGTCAGGCTGGATGAGGTTGCGGCCTAGCGGTCCGGCTGGATGAGGTTGGATCCGGCTGGATGAGGTTGCGGCCTAGCGGTCAGGCTGGATGAGGTTGCGGTCCGGCTGGATGAGGTTGCGGCCTAGCGGTCAGGCTGGATGAGGTTGCGGCCTAGCGGTCAGGCTGGATGAGGTTGCGGCCTAGCGGTCAGGCTGGATGAGGTTACGGCCTAGCGGTCAGGCTGGATGAGGTTGCGGCCTAGCGGTCAGGCTGGATGAGGTTGCGGTCAGGCTGGATGAGGTTGCGGCCTAGCGGTCAGGCTGGATGAGGTTGCGGCCTAGCGGTCAGGCTGGATGAGGTTGCGGCCTGGCGGTCAGGCTGGATGAGGTTGCGGTCAGGCTGGATGAGGTTGCGGTCAGTCGGGATGAGGTTACGGCTGGATGGCTTCCTGTGCTGCACTGTTGTTAATCTATAGTGATCTTGTCAGCAAATCAAACTCTTAACACTTTTAGTTTTTTGTAATCTGCTTTTTTTTAAAATGTACAATTTTTTTAATGGCATAAAGACTGTTGAAAAGGTCTAAAATAATTGAATGTTTGTTCCAATCTCCGATATAAAATGCCATTTCGGTCTCCAGTCGGTCACTTCTGCACATGGGGAGTGTTTGCAAACGTCTTTTTCAGTCAACGAATCTCAAGAGGCGTTGGACTAATTTACTACAGCAGGGTTATTGATTCAAGCCTCAACGTTCTGTGCTCATTGGTATTAGAAATGACCTGGCATTACCAACCAGGCTCTATGCAGTTCATAGGATGTCTTGTCTGAGACCGTCAGACCTCAACTCAGTCGGCCTACCATCCTCAGGAGTTGAGTCCAAAGTCCAAAGTTCAGTAAATGGGGAGGAAAAAACAGTCATGTGTACAACATGTCTCAATGTCACTACGTTGCATTACTTCCTGTGTGTGTGTGTGTGTGCCCAGCGTGTTTTCCCCATGAGTTCTTTAATGATTAGAGAGGACAGTATTAGCTTTGTAGGGTAGACGGGAGTTTCAACCCGTTCTGCCAGACGTCTATGTTTCCATGTATGTAGAGGGCTTGTCATTGTTTTCATTTTTTTTTTTTTTTTCGTTTCATACTTGACATTTTTTTGAAACATCTAAGTGTCATGAAAGTTGGGGGTGAAGATTAAATCATTTTAAGAGAAATCTATTTTCAAGCTGCGCTGAAATGTATTTGAGGACACTTTTTTATTCTAAACATTAAGCCTGCATCCCTATGAGCTCTGGTCTAAAGTAGTGCACTATATATATATAGGGAATAGGGTGCCATTTGGGGCAAAGGATACAAAAACAAACAACAAAATGACCCTTGTAATATCCCTAATATAAAGTTACCCATTATTAATTCACTAATAATTACCCATTATACCCAGGATCTGCTATTATATCGTACCAACCTTTCCCAAGGAGATCATTTTATTAAGTCACCGTTTTTGAAGTAGGGTTTCGCCTACATTTTAGTTCTGAGAATACTAGGCTCGGGTGCCTATAATATTTAACGAGTAGTCTTAGTCACACTGACAGATCTCCCACAGTTGATCGTGGGATTTTGTGAGGACAGACAGGAGGCTTTTTTAAACCAAGAGTTTATGGGATTAAATAACACACGAACTGTGGGTCTCGGGACTGGTTAATCCGTGCTTTGTGTTCCCCTAGCCTGGACTATTCACAACAACCATACTGCCTTTCTATGATTTAAGGCAAAACAAAAAAGCAGCTGAAGAAGAAGAATCAGTAGACATACATCTAGCCTAGTGTAACATGACATCTACTATCACATGTTTCAATGTAGCAGTGCTGTAACCCCCCCCTCTTCATTTGAATGCATGTCTTTCTTCAGGCCTGAGCCTAGACCAGATGACGTCACAGTAGCCCCGTCCTATGGGGAAAGACGGAATCAGACCGGAATATTCCTTAGAGTGCACTACTTTACATCCGAGCCCTACGGGTCCTAGTCAAATGTAGTGCCCTATTTCGGGAATAGGACACACTCATGGCATAGTCTGCTGCTGCTAATGTTATAGAAGCTACTGTCTAGTGATGTTATAGAAGCTTCTGTCAAATCATGTTATAGAAGCTACTGTCTGTCTAGTAATGTTATAGAAGCTACTGTCTGTCTAGTAATGTTATAGAAGCTACTGTCTGTCTAGTAATGTTATAGAAGCTACTGTCTGTCTAGTAATGTTATAGAAGCTACTGTCTGTCTATTAATGTTATAGAAGCTACTGTCTAGTAATGTTATAGAAGCTACTGTCTAGTAATGTTATAGAAGCTACTGTCTAGTAATGTTATAGAAGCTACTGTCTAGTAATGTTATAGAAGCTACTGTCTAGTAATGTTATAGAAGCTTCTGTCAAATCATGTTATAGAAGCTACTGTCTGTCTAGTAATGTTATAGAAGCTACTGTCTGTCTGGTAATGTTATAGAAGCTACTGTCTGTCTGGTAATGTTATAGAAGCTACTGTCTGTCTAGTAATGTTATAGGAGCTACTGTATGTCTAGTAATGTTATAGAAGCTATTGTCTGTCTAGTAATGTTATAGAAGCTACTGTCTGTCTAGTAATGTTATAGAAGCTACTGTCTGTCTAGTAATGTTATAGAAGCTACTGTCTGTCTAGTAATGTTATAGAAGCTACTGTCTGTCTATTAATGTTATAGAAGCTACTGTCTAGTAATGTTATAGAAGCTACTGTCTAGTAATGTTATAGAAGCTTCTGTCAAATCATGTTATAGAAGCTACTGTCTGTCTAGTAATGTTATAGGAGCTACTGTATGTCTAGTAATGTTATAGAAGCTACTGTCTGTCTGGTAATGTTATAGAAGCTACTGTCTGTCTGGTAATGTTATAGAAGCTACTGTCTGTCTAGTAATGTTATAGGAGCTACTGTATGTCTAGTAATGTTATAGAAGCTACTGTCTGTCTAGTAATGTTATAGAAGCTACTGTCTGTCTAGTAATGTTATAGAAGCTACTGTCTGTCTATTAATGTTATAGAAGCTACTGTCTAGTAATGTTATAGAAGCTACTGTCTGTCTAGTAATGTTATAGAAGCTTCTGTCAAATCATGTTATAGAAGCTACTGTCTAGCAATGTTATAGAAGCTACTGTCTGTCTAGTAATGTTATAGAAGCTAATGTCTGTCTAGTAATGTTATAGAAGCTACTGTCAAATCATGTTATAGAAGCTACTGTTGAGTAATGTTATAGAAGCTACTGTTGAGTAATGTTATAGAAGCTACTGTCGAGTAATGTTATGGAAGCCACTGTCTAGTAATGTTATAGAAGCTACTGTCTGTCTATTAATGTTATGGAAGCTACTGTCTGTTTAGTAATGTTATAGAAGCTACTGTCTAGTAATGTTATAGAAGCTACTGTCTGTCTAGTAATGTTATAGAAGCTACTGTCTGTCTAGTAATGTTATAGAAGCTACTGTCTAATGTTATAGAAGCTACTGTCTGTCTAGTAATGTTATAGAAGCTACTGTCTGTCTAGTAATGTTATAGAAGCTACTGTCTAGTAATGTTATAGAAGCTACTGTCGAGTAATGTTATGGAAGCCACTGTCTAGTAATGTTATAGAAGCTACTGTGTGTCTAGTAATGTTATAGAAGCTACTGTCTGTCTAGTAATGTTATAGAAGCTACTGTCTGTCTAGTAATGTTATAGAAGCTATTGTCTAGTAATGTTATAGAAGCTACTGTCTGTCTGGTAATGTTATAGAAGCTACTGTCTGTCTAGTAATGTTATAGAAGCTACTGTCTGTCTAGTAATGTTATAGAAGCTACTGTCTGTCTAGTAATGTTATGGAAGCTACTGTCTGTCTAGTAATGTTATTGGAGCTACTGTCTAGTAATGTTATAGAAGCTACTGTCTGTCTAGTAATGTTATAGGAGCTACTGTCTGTCTAGTAATGTTATAGGAGCTACTGTCTGTCTAGTAATGTTATAGGAGCTACTGTCTGTCTAGTAATGTTATAGAAGCCACTGTCTAGTAATGTTATAGAAGCTACTGTCTGTCTGGTAATGTTATAGGAGCTACTGTCTGTCTGGTAATGTTATAGGAGCTACTGTCTGTCTAGTAGTGTTATAGAAGCTACTGTCTGTCTAGTAATGTTATAGAAGCTACTGTCTAGTAATGTTATAGAAGCTACTGTCTGTCTAGTAATGTTATTGGAGCTACTGTCTAGTAATGTTATTGGAGCTACTGTCTGTCTAGTAATGTTATAGAAGCTACTGTCTGTCTAGTAATGTTATAGAAGCTACTGTCTGTCTAGTAATGTTATAGGAGCTACTGTCAAATCATGTTATAGAAGCTATTGTCTAGTAATGTTATAGAAGCTACTGTCTGTCTAGTAATGTTATAGAAGCTACTGTCTGTCTAGTAATGTTATAGGAGCTACTGTCTGTCTAGTAGTGTTATAGAAGCTACTGTCTCAAACGATATCAAGGGATTAAAACGCATGTCAGGGGAATGTCTTAACAGTTTAGGCCTAAATTGTTCTGTTAGTCCCAATATCTATTTAATTCATGCTCATTGTGTCCTCTGTACTTTAACATGTTGCTGTACAAAGGCAACAATCATTCTATGACCCGACACAGCATTCAAGTCTTGCGTACATTTTCAGTCTCCGTCTCTAATTTCTACTGTATGTTTTCTGCATAGCAGTGAGTACATTTGAGTGTATTTTCTTGAGGTCTGATGGCAGCCGTCAGTGATTCCTGTCTCTGATCTTGTTGATATCACTGTGTTGTTGACGTGTTCATCCAGCTCGTACTCCCGGAGTATCTCATCCATGTGTTCTTCTGCGTGATGTTCCTGTGTGCTGCTGAGTGGCTCACCCTTGGCCTCAACATGCCACTGCTGGCCTACCACATCTTGAGGTACGTTCAAGGGGTTTTGTCACTTTAAGCAATGTACACATGCTATTTATTTTTGTCCTCCCCAGTGAATACTTTCTTTGAAAATATTTTAAACCTTATATTTATTTCCTGCTGCACCATTCACCATCCTATGGCAATTTTCATGGTTCATGATTTGTTAAAAGTATTTAATGAATCTCAGCCAGGATGACAAGATTTTTATTTCTCTTGGATATACGCCACTTGCAATTCTACGGAAACCTATGTAATGGACTTAACCATGCTGACTACAGCTAAATGTGTCATATTTTTAATCAGGTTTGTGAGGAAATGTTTCCTGTTTCTAAAAATAGGCCTAAATGTGTTTCATTTTTCTTTTTTTTTTCTTTTAATAGTCCTGCTGCCATGAACCAGCACGTTTCCTGGTTAATAATTTGTTGAAACACAGCAACTTGTGTCTTCCATGCGTCACGTTTCTCTGCAGGTATACGAGCAGGCCGGTGATGAGTGGTCCAGGCCTCTATGATCCAACTACGATCATGAACGCTGATGTCTTGGCCTACTGTCAAAAGGAGGGCTGGTGCAAACTGGCCTTCTACCTCCTCTCCTTCTTCTACTATCTCTACGGGTATGTTATCTCTACCTCCTCTCCTACTGTCTCTGCGGGTATGTTATCTCTACCTCCTCTCCTGTCTCTCCGGGTATGTTATCTCTACCTCCTCTCCTACTGTCTCTACGGGTATGTTATCTCTTCCTACTGTCTCTCCGGCTATGTTATCTCTACCTACTGTCTCTCCGGGTACGTTATCTCTACCTCCTCTCCTGGTACGTTATCTTTACCTCCTCTCCTGGTACGTTATCTCTACCTCCTCTCCTACCTCCTCTCCGGGTATGTTATCTCTACCTCCTCTCCTGTCTCTGCGGGTATGTTATCTCTACCTCCTCTCCTACTGTCTCTGCGGGTATGTTATCTCTACCTCCTCTCCTACTGTCTCTGCGGGTATGTTATCTCTACCTCCTCTCCTACTGTCTCTCCGGGTATGTTATCTCTACCTCCTCTCCTACTGTCTCTACGGGTATGTTATCTCTACCTCCTCTCCTACTGTCTCTACGGGTATGTTATCTCTACCTCCTCTCCGGGTATGTTATCTCTACCTACTGTCTCTCCGGCTATGTTATCCCTACCTCCTCTCCGGGTATGTTATCTCTACCTCCTCTCCTACTGTCTCTACGGGTATGTTCTCTCTTTGGGTATGAAAGTAATAACTGATCTGCCTTAAAGGCAGAGTTTTGTTTTGAGCTCATATCCTCTGTTGAACCGAAGTGTCTTAACGAATGTTAGTTTCAATGATGAGAATCTCCCCCTAAAGTGTTTTTTTTTCTATCTTCCAGGATGATCTATGTGTTGGTGAGCTCTTAGAGGGGAAAGATCTGCATGTAGGAGACACAACTGGTTTTAGTGGCCGCAGGAGAAGCTGAAGTGGGACCTGCTGCGAAGACCGACCACTCAATGATTCAAGATGGCTGCCGTTTTCAAGAGACTGGATTGACTCGACACCAAACGCAGTGCAGAGCGCCATTAATAAACAAACAAAAAAATTCTCCCCTTTAAAAAAAAAAATGAATATTGTCGCAGCTGTCCTCTCGTTCAACAGTCAACACTAAATGCTTTTTGAGAGGAAGAATGACTGACGACAATCATTATCTAATAATCCCAACTTTTGACGGAACAGATTCGTGCCGATGTGCATCGTCAGTGTATAATGCACAGACCACTCTGAATCTAACACTTTGACTATTAAAAGATGGATGCGAATTAGATGCCAAGCTTTTAAAATGTATTTAAGGTATGCAATGGGGGGTGTTTAATTATAGTAAAATGGTTTTCTTGTCCGGGCACATTGAAAACTTGGAACTCACCTAAATGAGTAGAGTGGTCTTGATCACCGGGTGGAAAATGTGTTGCACAGGCGAGGACAAGCAGTATGGTTGTCTTAAACTATTTATCGTTTTAGGTTTGCCATGCTTTGTCATCTCATTCTACTTTTATAGCCCTTGTCAGTAGATGCTATTTGATGTGTGAAGCTATAGCAATCCCAAGAGATTTCTGATCATGAAAAAATCCTTACGAGGAATACCTGTAATGAGCTCAAAGAAAAACTCCATAATGTTCCTTTAACCCCCCCCCCCCCATCTAAACAACCAACTCCATAATATTCTGTCAGTCCGCCCATCTAAACAACCAACTCCATAATATTGTCAGTCCCCCCCCCCCATCTAAACAACCAACTCCATAATATTGTCAGTCCCCCTCCCCCCATCTAAACAACCAACTCCATAATATTGTCAGTCCCCCTCCCCCCATCTAAACAACCAACTCCATAATATTGTCAGTCCCCCCATCTAAACAACCTACTCCATAATATTGTCAGTCCCCCCATCTAAACAACCAACTCCATAATATTGTCAGTCCCCCCCATCTAAACAACCAACTCCATAATATTGTCAGTCCCCCCCATCTAAACAACCAACTCCATAATAGTCAGCCCCCCCATCTAAACAACCAACTCCATAATATTGTCAGCCCCCCCCCCCATCTAAACAACCAACTCCATAATATTGTCAGTCCCCCCCCCCCATCTAAACAACCAACTCCATAATATTGTCAGTCCCCCCCCATCTAAACAACCAACTCCATAATATTGTCAGTCCCCCCCCCCCCCCATCTAAACAACCAACTCCATAATATTGTCAGTCCCCCCCCCCCCCATCTAAACAACCAACTCCATAATAGTCAGTCCCCCCCCATCTAAACAACCAACTCCATAATATTGTCAGTCCCCCCCCAAACAACCAACTCCATAATATTGTCAGTCCCCCCCCCAACAAACAACCAACTCCATAATATTGTCAGTCGTCCCCCCCCAACCCCCCAGTCCCCCAACACCATGATTTTTAAGATGTATTCTAGATTGAATGTTTCATTACAACCTGGCAGTGATGTTTTATTTTCCTCCAAGTCCTTGCAGATTTATCAGATTGAAATATCAAGACGGTCTTCTGTGTTTACCTGTTTTCCCACCCTGTAAAGTCAGAGATGAGGTTGACATGTGTGTTATACATCCATATTTTTGGGGCTTTAACGTATTCAAACTAGAGTAGCTCATTTCACCTAGGGAATGACAAGTTGAGTTATGAACCCAAATAAACCTACCCCCACTATACTCTGTGTACCAGATTGGTTTGATTTTCCAGTGAGGTAGCTAGGGCTAATATGTTAGAGCTGCTGGAGAGAAACTATTTAATTTAAACCTGAGTGGTATACCACGTCATCTAGCAGACGCTAATTAATGGACATTGTGTGTAAGGTAGCCTAGTGGTTAGAGCGTTGGACTAGTAACCGAAAGGTTTCAAGTTTGAATCCCAGAGCTGACAAGGTACAAATCTGTCATCTGCCCCCTGAACAGGCAGTTAACCCACTGTTCCTAGGCCGTCATTGAAAATAAGAATTTGTTCTGAACTGACTTGCCTAGTAAAATAAAGGTATTTTTTTTTGCACTAAACAAAAATTTAAGTCTCAAATTTCAATGTGGAATTTACAAACTTCAGAAGTATTTTTAAACCTAAAATACACCGACCCCTGTAACAGTACAGCCTAAAAATGTACACAGCGTGTTCCGCTCGCATTCAGATAAATGGTCAATTCAATCTTCAACTATGCTCATCAAGTAACACAGTGGCCAGTTTATTAAGTACACCTATCTAGCACGAGTTGGACCCCCCGTAGCCATGAAGGGATGAATCTGCGTTGGGCTTCAAACCATCGGTAAATTGGTATCAAGGGACCTGACGTGTGGCAGAAACACACAACACCAGCAGCCTGTACTGTTGACTCCAGGCAGGATGGGGCCATGGACTCCTGCAAAACCAGTGACCTGACGTTCAATCCAACAGTAACTGAATGTCTCGATGCCTGTCTGCCTGCTTTATATAGCAAGCCACAGTAATTTGTGAAAGTGGTGGTGTACCTAATAAACTGGCCTGAGTAACTCTGGGGGAGCTGTGGCTTGCTATATAAAGCAGGCAGACAGGCATTCAATCTGGTATCTCCTCCCAGCTAGTGTAAAGGAAATAAAGGTGTAGTGCAGTAATACCCTATGGGCCCTGGCCAAAAGTGTATACATATACACACACACACTTTTGGCCAGGGCCCATAGGGTATTACTGCACTACATAGGGAATAGAGTGCAATTTGGGACACAACCTTTAGTTCCTTTACACTAGCTGGGAGGGAGAAATTAGCCAGAGTCCCAGATCTGCATGTGTCGTCTTGCCAACTCCTATTTCTTTGTCACGTCATGACACACTTTTAATGACATAAAAAAACAAAAACACAACAGTACGTACGTAGTGTGACAATAATACAAAAGAGTTGGCAAGACAGCACAAGCCAGGCTAGAACTCAGGCTAGGGTCAGAAGACATGGCTTCATTCTGTTTTAAGTCCCAGGGTTTAGATTCTAGCCTGGGGGGGGGGGGGTGGTAGGTAAGTTAGAGACACAGTGACCTGTTATCTGACCATGGCAGCATTGGACAGTTAGGCAACGTGGGGGGTGGTATATGTAATACAACCGAGAAGTCACTTTATGCAAATTATTTAGTTAGTGTATACATACACAGCATCCACAAGCGTGTACAGTTTTTCTAGTGTATAGCCTTTGTTCTAAGCATTACATAGGAAACCGTGTTTAGTTTGTCCTTTCAGGTTTTTTTTTTTAATAGCATTAGACACCTTTTGCCTCTACTCTGTAAAATAGAAAACTAAATTAAAAAGGCACATCCGAGCATGATGCATGTGTTGGTTCAGTCTTCAAATTAAAAAGGTATTTTTTGAGAGGACAAGGACCTCTTGCTAACAGAAGCAGGCTCCCCTCTCTGTGAATAGATATCTCAAACAGCCACTGGGGGAGCTGTGGCGCCAATTCACAGTTTGTCCACTGGGGGAGCTGTGGCGCCAATTCCCCGTTTGTCCACTGGGGGAGCTGTGGCGCCAATTCCCCGTTTGTCCACTGGGGGAGCTGTGGAGCCAATTCCCCGTTTGTCCACTGGGGGAGCTGTAGAGCCAATTCCCCGTTTGTCCACTGGGGGAGCTGTGGAGCCAATTCCCAGTTTGTCCACTGGGGGAGCTCTGGAGCCAATTCCCAGTTTGTCCCAGGCTTTGGTGGGGTTGCTACGTGTGATGCCTCCAATGCTGAATTTCCATACACAACCAGAAGGCTGGTACAGTAACTGGGGATGATGGTACTAACAAGTCTGTAGTGTTGGGCAGATAGGACACATTTTTAACTTGGGGTGATTCGTTTCATTTAAGACATCATCTTGACTTTTTAGGGATGTATTCATTAGCAAAACACAACAACAACCTTGCAACAGAAAACCTTATGCAACATTATGAAACAAGAGTTTCTATTGGACAAATTCAGGTAGGTCTCATCCTCTGGAGAGATCCCCTGGTCAGACCATTACTCTGTTCCAGCTGGCTGATGTGTGTTATTATTAGGTAGGTACTGATTGGCTGAGCACAGAGAATGTACGACCAACCTTAACTTGACACAACCAATCAATGTGTTTGAAACGTCCATGTGTAGTTGCAGGGGGTTCGTTTGAATAGTAGTGCTGAGCTGTGTGTTCGAGGTCGGTTCGGTTTTTGTACAATTATATAAATATATATTTTTCAATCACATTTCTTTTCAGTTTCCATCTTAAAAAAAAAAAAACAAACATTAAATGCATTATGTGAAAACACAGAATAATTAATACAAGTCCCTTGATGGTAGTGAATGCCCATTACTGATTAACCAGCGTCTATTCACATTACTGTAGTAAAGTTGCTTATGTTAGCATACATTGGTTTTGTTTGATGACCATTTCAAGCCTCATCTCATGTCTATAAAGCTGCTGTCTGATCACTATTTTACTCGTTCTTCAAAGGAAGAACGAGTAATGCCAACTATCAATCACTGAGATCAGGTAGTTTCAGGTAGAGATACCTCACGAAGCAGCTGTTCTCAATCCCTCGGATTGAACTACGTCTCCTTTCGCTCTCTGGTCTGCCCAACAGACCAGACAAGTAGGCGTGCAGTGGATTATGGGAATTGTAGTTTATTACTACGTTTTACTACGTAGAATATTGGTTTGTTGGAAACTACAACTCCCTTTCGACATCTCACAGTTCGGGCTTGATCTGACTTCTCTCAAGGAGGAACTCTGCATTGAGGTCACAGAAAAAAAAAACGGAACAAAATGGAATTGAACAGAACTCAGTCAATTTCCTGTTTGACCCCCCCCCCCACCCCTGCAGCATTTAATTGCTCAGAACTCAAATTTAGAAAATATTCCTTTATTTTAAATTGACAAGATGGCGGCATACACAATGTTGGATTTACTTCATGGAGCAATTATTATTTTATTTTTTAATTACGCTGCATTTTCTAAAATTCAAACAAACCCCCTGCAACTAGACAAGGACATTTAGAGGACATTGGTTGTCTTCCAAATCAGCAATTGAGGGAAGTATGGACAAGTTAAGGCTGGTCGATCTGTACTACACCAAACAGTAACTAACATGTAACAGCTAACGGAGCCTCACATTAGCATGTTGCAATCTGCTCGCTTCCCTGGACAGATAAAGGTCTGGCCGCTGTTGTCACCACATCACTGGCAGAGGAGGAGAGAGAGTGGAGAGGGCAGAGGAGAAGAGAGAGTGGAGAGGGCAGAGGAGAAGAGAGAGGGCAGAGGAGAAGAGAGAGTGGAGATATCTCAGAGGAGAAGAGAGAGTGGAGATATCTCAGAGGAGAAGAGAGAGTGGAGATATCTCAGAGGAGAAGAGAGAGTGGAGATATCTCAGAGGAGAAGAGAGAGTGGAGATGTCTCAGAGGAGAAGAGAGAGTGGAGATGTCTCAGAGGAGAAGAGAGAGTGGTGAGGGCAGAGGAGAAGAGAGAGTGGTGAGGGCAGAGGAGAAGAGAGTGGTGAGGGCAGAGGAGAAGAGAGAGTGGTGAGGGCAGAGGAGAAGAGAGAGTGGAGAGGGCAGAGGAGAAGAGAGAGTGGAGAGGGCAGAGGAGAAGAGAGAGTGGAGAGGGCAGAGGAGAAGAGAGAGGGCAGAGGAGAAGAGAGAGGGCAGAGGAGAAGAGAGAGGGCAGAGGAGAAGAGAGAGGGCAGAGGAGAAGAGAGAGGGCAGAGGAGAAGAGAGAGGGCAGAGGAGAAGAGAGAGGGCAGAAGAGAAGAGAGAGGGCAGAAGAGAAGAGAGAGGGCAGAAGAGAAGAGAGAGGGCAGAAGAGAAGAGATAGGCAGAGAGGGCAGAGAAGAGATATCTCAGAGGAGAAGAGATAAAGGTTGTCGTCAAATCCTTTTCCGAGCTCTTTGATATCCATCATATGACTAAAAAAAGGGTAGATAACAAACGTTGACCAAGCTTTATGTGCAAGTGGAGCGAACACACACCGCCTGTCCCTCTAGCAGAGGGTGGAGCGAACACACACCGCCCGTCCCTCTAGCAGAGGGTGGAGCGAACACACACCACCCGTCCCTCTAGCAGAGGGTGGAGCGAACACACACCGCCTGTCCCTCTAGCAGAGGGTGGAGCGAACACACACCACCCGTCCCTCTAGCAGAGGGTGGAGCGAACACACACCACCCGTCCCTCTAGCAGAGGCCCACAGAGGTCAGTGCTGTGGGGTCAAAGGCAACATCTGAAATGGAGGGTAATTCTAGGACCAGCAGGGCTGGATGTAGCTACCAACTACAGCAAGGACCCCATGTCCAGGGCTATATGATCCTCCTGTACCACACAGTAACACAGCCCTGTGAATACCGCTGAGCTCACACCCATTACAGTCACAGCTCTACTCAGTTCAGTGCACAGTAGAGACCAACAGAAAAAAAAAAGGAGGGGAAGGATTTCAGTGTGACAACGATCAGGTTGGTAATGTCTGAACGACTGGATGGAAATATCCACAGTCCATTTTTAGTTAGTCATTCCTCAAAACATGAATCCCTTATATGACCCCCTGCAGAACATAGGACTGGTCACTAAAAGGTGATGGGAGGAGCCTCACGAGGAGAACTTCCAACACTTTGATGATCCTCGTGCTTGTTCCAGACAGAACCACAGTAAATGTGTGTTTGATTAGTTCGATGATAAAAGAGCATTGAGGTCTTGTACGGTCCAGAGTGGAGTCCGTCCGTCCGTCCGTCCGTCCGTCCGGAACCACAGGTAAGGAGGACAGACTCCTGGGGTGAACCAGTGAATGGCGTTCGCAACACGACCGTGTGCCAACGCGACAATGCCCATAGATCCACACAAAGCGTTGTCAGTGAGAGGAGCTGTCCATGCCGATGGAAGTGTCATGGTGGTCTGTATAGTCCCCAACCACCAGGACAGGCTGAGGAGGACTCTCCTTTCTGGGTTCAGCACAGTGTCACTTTTGGGGGTAGGAGAGTTACTGCTGGACTATGGCATACTGTCCTGTCCACTCCAGTACAGAGTGGAATATCTATATGAAGAAAATGACAGAGTCAATGTTGTGTACAGGTGTGTGACGTGTACTGCACACCCACAGAGGAGGAGGAGTTTGAGTCAGTGTCTTGGGGCTCCTTGTTCATTGGCTGGCACACTGGTGTGGATTTCCCATTGGCACAGAGGGCTTGAAATGAAGGTGGGGCTACTGATACCCTGAGAGGAGTGGCCGTGTTGTGATTGGTCAATGTAGGAGATGAGTGGGAGGGGTTTTGGAGTCTTTGTTACGATCAGTAGCTTTAGAAAAAAAATCCTGATTAGTTTGTTTTTAAATCGCTCTGTGTCATGAGGTCATAGTATGATACAGTTTGTATTGTGTGGAGCAGCAGCCATGATGATAAGGAAACAAAAGAAGCAAGGAGGCTCCTCATTGGCTACCCTCTGTGCTCTCCACCAATGAGAGGCTCTGTAAAGGGGGTGACAACAGCTCCCTCTTGTAGGTCTTTGGTGGAAGTTTGGGGAGCTGGGAGGATGAGTTGTGGCGGGGAGGTACAGGTGGGGCCATGATGGGCAGGGGGAGCGGGCAGAGACTGTTCTGGCTGGCGCTGAGCAGGCAGCTCCGTCGGGGGACGCGGGGCGAGGGGGAACCCGGGGGCGTTCCAGGGGAGGAGGGGGAACTGCCAAAATCCCAGTGGAAGCGGCTGACGGGGGAGGGTTGGATGTTCGGGGGGTAGTTAATGAAGATCTCTGGTGGCTTCTGGGGGACGGGGGGAGGGGTGTCTGGCTGGGGGTCCCGGGGGGGTGGAGGTGGGGGGCTGGGGAGGGGGCCGTCGCTGGGGCCGTTGTAGACTGGGGTGCGGGGCTGGACCCTGGGGAGAGGAGGGGGCAGTCTGGGGGGGATGGCTGGGGGACCTTTGGACCTGGAACTCAACTACAAAACACAGGAGGGTCAAAGTCATATAAACAAAGAGAAATATATTATTAAACAGGAGTCAGAGTTGAGAACCAATCAGATGGACTAACTCAGAGAAACATCTTGAATGGTGTACTGTACTAAGTGTGTGTTAGCTTGACCCCAGTAAAACAATGCTTCCATTTCACAAAAAAATACAAAACTTGAAATTGCAAGAGGTTCGACTTAGAAATTGCACGGTGTGTGTACGTTACCTTGGTCTCAGAGAAAGCATCCTTCCTGCGAGGGGGAAGTGGAGGGGGCTTCAGTAACTCCTCTCCTAGCTGGTGAAGGCTTCCACAAGACACTGAGTGGAACTCTACACATGTACATAAAGGTATAGTCAATCAATCAATCAATCAAATGTATTTATAAAGTCCTTTTTACACCAGCAGTTGTCACAAAGTTATGGGAAATGGGCTGGGGGGAAACGGGCTGGGGGGAAACGGGCTGGGGGGAAACGGGGGGGGAAAACGGGCTGGGGGGAAACGGGCTGGGGGAAAACGGGCTGGGGGGAAACGGGCTGGGGGGAAAACGGGCTGGGGGGGAAACGGGCTGGGGGGGAAACGGGCTGGGGGGAAACCGGGCTGGGGGGGAAAACGGGCTGGGGGAAACGGGCTGGGGGAAACGGGCTGGGGGAAAACGGGCTGGGGGAAAACGGGCTGGGGAAAACGGGCTGGGGAAAACGGGCTGGGGGAAAACGGGCTGGGGGGAAACGGGCTGGGGGAAACGGGCTGGGGGGAAACGGGCTGGGGGGAAAACGGGCTGGGGGAAAACGGGCTGGGGGGAAATGGGCTGGGGGAAACGGGCTGGGGGGGAAACGGGCTGGGGGGGAAACGGGCTGGGGGGGAAACGGGCTGGGGGGGAAACGGGCTGGTTTAATCGATTTCCGAAGAAGACAAGGTAAAATTTGCCATTCTGGCCTTGAGCAAGACAATGAACTAGTAATTGCTTCAAGGTTGCCGTCAATGATGGCTGATCCACTGGCTGTGTCCCAACTCTGAGGGTCTCAGGGGGAGTGGGATATGCAAAATACAGGTCACCCTACCCACCCTACCCACACTAAATGTGGAGCACGACCACCCAGCCTACCAGACCCCCATTAACCCAGTCTACCAGACCCCCATTAACCCAGTCTACCAGACCCCATTAACCCAGTCTACCAGACCCCCATTAACCCAGTCTACCAGACCCCCATTAACCCAGTCACCCCATTAACCCAGTCTACCAGACCCCCATTAACCCAGTCTACCAGACCCCCATTAACCCAGTCTACCAGACCCCCATTAACCCAGTCTACCAGACCCCCATTAACCCAGTCTACCAGACCCCCATTAACCCAGTCTACCAGACCCCCCATTAACCCTGTCCACCAGACCCCCATTAACCCAGTCCACCAGACCCCCATTAACCCAGTCCACCAGACCCCCATTAACCCAGTCTACCAGTCACCCCATTAACCCAGTCTACCAGACCCCCATTAACCCAGTCTACCAGACCCCCATTAACCCAGTCTACCAGACCCCCATTAACCCAGTCTACCAGACCCCCATTAACCCAGCCTACCAGACCCCCATTAACCCAGTCCACCAGACCCCCATTAACCCAGTCTACCAGACCCCCATTAACCCAGTCTACCAGACCCCCATTAACCCAGTCCACCAGACCCCCATTAACCCAGTCTACCAGACCCCCATTAACCCAGTCACCCCATTAACCCAGTCTACCAGACCCCCATTAACCCAGTCACCCCATTAACCCAGTCACCCCATTAACCCAGTCTACCAGACCCCCATTAACCCAGTCACCCCATTAACCCAGTCACCCCATTAACCCAGTCACCTCATTAACCCAGTCTACCAGACCCCCATTAACCCAGTCTACCAGACCCCCATTAACCCAGTCTACCAGACCCCCATTAACCCAGTCCACCAGACCCCCATTAACCCAGTCCACCAGACCCCCATTAACCCAGTCCACCAGACCCCCATTAACCCAGTCACCCAGACCCCCATTAACCCAGTCACCCCATTAACCCAGTCACCCCATTAACCCAGTCACCCCATTAACCCAGTCACCCCATTAACCCAGTCACCCCATTAACCCAGTCACCCCATTAACCCAGTCTACCAGACCCCCATTAACCCAGTCACCCCATTAACCCAGTCTACCAGACCCCCATTAACCCAGTCCACCAGACCCCCATTAACCCAGTCTACCAGACCCCCATTAACCCAGTCACCCCATTAACCCAGTCTACCAGACCCCCATTAACCCAGTCACCCCATTAACCCAGTCTACCAGACCCCCATTAACCCAGTCACCCCATTAACCCAGTCACCCCATTAACCCAGTCACCCCATTAACCCAGTCACCCCATTAACCCAGTCTACCAGACCCCCATTAACCCAGTCACCCCATTAACCCAGTCTACCAGACCCCCATTAACCCAGTCCACCAGACCCCCATTAACCCAGTCTACCAGACCCCCATTAACCCAGTCACCCCATTAACCCAGTCTACCAGACCCCCATTAACCCAGTCACCCCATTAACCCAGTCTACCAGACCCCCATTAACCCAGTCACCCCATTAACCCAGTCACCCCATTAACCCAGTCACCTCATTAACCCAGTCACCCCATTAACCCAGACACCCCATTAACCCAGTCACCCCATTAACCCAGACACCCCATTAACCCAGTCACCCCATTAACCCAGTCACCCCATTAACCCAGTCTACCAGACCCCAATTAACCCAGTCACCCCATTAACCCAGTCACCTCATTAACCCAGTCACCCCATTAACCCAGTCACCCCATTAACCCAGTCACCTCATTAACCCAGTCTACCAGACCCCCATTAACCCAGTCTACCAGACCCCCATTAACCCAGTCTACCAGACCCCCATTAACCCAGTCTACCAGACCCCCATTAACCCAGTCTACCAGACCCCCATTAACCCAGTCCACCAGACCCCCATTAACCCAGTCCACCAGACCCCCATTAACCCAGTCTACCAGACCCCCATTAACCCAGTCTACCAGACCCCCATTAACCCAGTCTACCAGACCCCCATTAACCCAGTCACCCCATTAACCCAGTCTACCAGACCCTCATTAACCCAGTCTACCAGACCCTCATTAACCCAGTCTACCAGACCCCCATTAACACAGTCTACCAGACCCCCATTAACCCAGTCTACCAGACCCCCATTAACCCAGTCTACCAGACCCCCATTAACCCAGTCTACCAGACCCCCATTAACCCAGTCTACCAGACCCCCATTAACCCAGTCTACCAGACCCCCATTAACCCAGTCCACCAGACCCCATTAACCCAGTCCACCAGACCCCCATTAACCCAGTCCACCAGACCCCCATTAACCCAGTCCACCAGACCCCCATTAACCCAGTCTACCAGACCCCCATTAACCCAGTCTACCAGACCCCCATTAACCCAGTCACCCCATTAACCCAGTCACCCCATTAACCCAGTCACCCCATTAACCCAGTCACCCCATTAACCCAGTCACCCCATTAACCCAGTCACCCCATTAACCCAGTCACCCCATTAACCCAGTCACCCCATTAACCCAGTCACCCCATTAACCCAGTCTACCAGACACCCCATTAACCCAGTCTACCAGACCCCCATTAACCCAGTCACCCCATTAACCCAGTCTACCAGACCCCCATTAACCCAGTCACCCCATTAACCCAGTCTACCAGACCCCCATTAACCCAGTCACCCCATTAACCCAGTCACCCCATTAACCCAGACACCCCATTAACCCAGTCACCCCATTAACCCAGTCTACCAGACCCCAATTAACCCAGTCACCCCATTAACCCAGTCACCTCATTAACCCAGTCACCCCATTAACCCAGTCACCCCATTAACCCAGTCACCCCATTAACCCAGTCACCTCATTAACCCAGTCTACCAGACCCCCATTAACCCAGTCTACCAGACCCCCATTAACCCAGTCTACCAGACCCCCATTAACCCAGTCCACCAGACCCCCATTAACCCAGTCTACCAGACCCCCATTAACCCAGTCACCCCATTAACCCAGTCTACCAGACCCCCATTAACCCAGTCACCCCATTAACCCAGTCACCCCATTAACCCAGACACCCCATTAACCCAGTCACCCCATTAACCCAGTCTACCAGACCCCCATTAACCCAGTCACCCCATTAACCCAGTCACCCCATTAACCCAGTCACCCCATTAACCCAGTCACCCCAATTAACCCAGTCACCCCATTAACCCAGTCACCTCATTAACCCAGTCACCTCATTAACCCAGTCACCCCATTAACCCAGTCACCCCATTAACCCAGTCACCTCATTAACCCAGTCTACCAGACCCCCATTAACCCAGTCTACCAGACCCCCATTAACCCAGTCTACCAGACCCCCATTAACCCAGTCTACCAGACCCCCATTAACCCAGTCTACCAGACCCCCATTAACCCAGTCTACCAGACCCCATTAACCCAGTCCACCAGACCCCCATTAACCCAGTCTGCCAGACCCCCATTAACCCAGTCCGCCAGACCCCCATTAACCCAGTCCGCCAGACCCCCATTAACCCAGTCCGCCAGACCCCCATTAACCCAGTCCGCCAGACCCCCATTAACCCAGTCCGCCAGACCCCCATTAACCCAGTCCACCAGACCCCCATTAACCCAGTCTACCAGACCCCCATTAACCCAGTCTACCAGACCCCCATTAACCCAGTCTACCAGACCCCCATTAACCCAGTCTACCAGACCCCCATTAACCCAGTCCACCAGACCCCCATTAACCCAGTCTACCAGACCCCCATTAACCCAGTCTACCAGACCCCCATTAACCCAGTCCACCAGACCCCCATTAACCCAGTCCACCAGACCCCCATTAACCCAGTCTACCAGACCCCCATTAACCCAGTCTACCAGACCCCCATTAACCCAGTCTACCAGACCCCCATTAACCCAGTCTACCAGACCCCCATTAACCCAGTCACCCCATTAACCCAGTCTACCAGACCCTCATTAACCCAGTCTACCAGACCCTCATTAACCCAGTCTACCAGACCCCCATTAACACAGTCTACCAGACCCCCATTAACCCAGTCTACCAGACCCCCATTAACCCAGTCTACCAGACCCCCATTAACCCAGTCTACCAGACCCCCATTAACCCAGTCTACCAGACCCCCATTAACCCAGTCCACCAGACCCCCATTAACCCAGTCACCCCATTAACCCAGTCACCCCATTAACCCAGTCACCCCATTAACCCAGTCACCCCATTAACCCAGTCACCCCATTAACCCAGTCACCCCATTAACCCAGTCACCCCATTAACCCAGTCACCCCATTAACCCAGTCACCCCATTAACCCAGTCACCCCATTAACCCAGTCACCCCATTAACCCAGTCACCCCATTAACCCAGTCTACCAGTCACCCCATTAACCCAGTCACCCCATTAACCCAGTCACCCCATTAACCCAGTCACCCCATTAACCCAGTCACCCCATTAACCCAGTCACCCCATTAACCCAGTCTACCAGTCACCCCATTAACCCAGTCACCCCATTAACCCAGTCTACCAGACACCAGAACCCATTAACCCAGTCACCCCATTAACCCAGTCACCCCATTAACCCAGTCACCCCATTAACCCAGTCACCCCATTAACCCAGTCACCCCATTAACCAGTCTACCAGACACCAGAACCCATTAACCCAGTCTACCAGCATACTCCATAGGAAGGCTGTGTTCTTGTTTGTCAAGCTAAAGAAGCTCTGTTTCCTAAATCCTAAACACAGACAGACACACCTCACCGTACAGCGAGAACAGTAACACTCACTTGAGGGCGGGAGGAGAACAGAACAGAACATGGAGTTTCCACCTGATATAAAATGGCCACATAGAGAAGTTGAGCCACCTGTAAAATGAAGACAGACCTCAAATTATATCCACTTCTGCAATTATAATCTTACACGTGTTTAAATCACTGAATGGTATGTATATGTCTGAGTGTGTGTGTGTGTCTCTCTCTCAGCCTCACCATAAACACTATAGAGATCTGGTTCCATGAAGACAGAGCTGAGGTCTGAGCAGGCAGACTGTGGGGGCGTAGGGGTGCTGGGTGAGGTGGGGACCGAGGCTATGGAAGAGGTCTCATGCTCTGTCTCAGCGATGCTCCTGAAGGTGATCTTGTGCGGGGGCTCTCTCTCCAGGGGTACGGGGTGGCCCTTCAGGGTCCCTGACGTAGAGGTACGCACCGGCCGAATCCCCGGGGACTTCAGGGGGTACAGGGTCTTCCTGGGCTGAGGAGAGAGAGAGAGAGAGACGGAGAGAGAGAGAGAGAGAGAGAGAGAGAGATTAATTCATGACAGAGTTGGGGTAAGCATGCACAACACACTATCACACAAATCTGTCATTTTAATTTTATGCAATTTTTTTGGGGGGGGACCTTTATTTAACTAGGCAAGTCAGTTAAGAACAAATTCTTATTTACAATGACGGCCTACCGGGAACAGTGGGTTAACCTGCCTTGTTCAGGGGCAGAACGACAGATTTATACCTACCACCCATTGATGTTACATTTGAGCTAAATACAAAGTGATAATAAATGTATTTGTAAAAAAAATATATCTAAAAAAAATGCTCCCCGTTTGACTGATTAGTGAGCAGCGTTTACATCGAAACAATGATCGGTAATTACATCTCACTACCGGAAGGCTTGATCTGGTTACTTACGAATCGTGGCGGCTGCTTGCAGTTGCGAGGCTCTATCTCCTGAGACTTGTTGAACAGATAGTCAGAGAACTCCTTCTCACCCAGACTGCCCATCGGGTTCAGGTTCTCAAAAAACCTCTGGGACAAAAACACAGGCCATCTGATTAACAATATTCCCTTTGAGTGGATCAAAGGCGAGGTGACCACTGTTGTTATGGTGCAGGGGAAGGAGAGAGGGACGAGGCCAGGTAGAGAGAGGGGGGAACTAGGCCAGGTAGAGAGAGAGGAGAACTAGGCCAGGTAGAGAGAGAGAGAGAGAGAGGGACGAGGCCAGGTAGAGAGAGAGGGGGGAACTAGGCCAGGTAGAGAGAGAGGAGAACTAGGCCAGGTAGAGAGAGAGAGAGAGAGAGGGACGAGGCCAGGTAGAGAGAGAGGGGGGAACTAGGCCAGGTAGAGAGAGAGGAACTAGGCCAGGTAGAGAGAGAAAGAGACTAGGCCAGGTAGAGAGAGAGAGACTAGGACAGGTAGAGAGAGAGAGAGAGAGAGAGAGAGAGAGAGAGAGAGAGAGAGAGAGAGAGAGACTAGGACAGGTAGAGAGAGAGAGAGAGAGAGAGAGAGAGAGAGAGAGACTAGGACAGGTAGAGAGAGAGACTAGGCCAGGGAGAGAGAGAAAGACTAGGCCAGGGAGAGAGAGAGAGAGAGAGAGAGAGAGAGAGAGACTAGGCCAGGGAGAAAGAGAGAGAGAGAGAGCGAGAGAGAGAGAGAGAGACTAGGACAGGTAGAGAGAGAGAGACTAGGACAGGTAGAGAGAGAGAGAGACACTAGGCCATGGAGAGAGAGAAAGAGACTAGGCCAGGGAGAGAGAGAAAGAGACTAGAACAGGTAGAGAGACATGAGAGAGGGACTAGGACAGGTAGAGAGAGGGGGGAACTAGGCCAGGTAGAGAGAGAAAGAGAGAGACTAGGCCAGGTAGAGAGAGAAAGAGAGAGAGAGAAAGAGAGAGACTAGGCCAGGTAGAGAGAGAGAGAGAGAGAGAGAGAGAGAGACTAGGACAGGTAGAGAGAGAGAGAGACTAGGACAGGTAGAGAGAGAGAGAGAGAGACTAGGACAGGTAGAGAGAGAGAGAGAGACTAGGACAGGTAGAGAGAGAGAGAGACTAGGACAGGTAGAGAGAGAGAGACTAGGACAGGTAGAGAGAGAGAGAGAGAGACTAGGTCAGGTAGAGAGAGAAAAAGACTAGGCCAGGGAGAGAGAGAAAGAGACTAGGACAGGTAGAGAGACATGAGAGAGGGACTAGGACAGGTAGAGATGGACTAGGACAGGTAGAGAGAGGGACTAGGACAGGTAGAAAGAGAGATGGAGAGACATGATGTCCTGCTGCACGTTGAGACAGTAAGGCTGTTTTGATTGGCCTACCTTGATGTACTGCTGCACCTTGAGACAGTACGGCTGGTTCTGATTGGCCTACCTTCATGTCCTGCTGCACCTTGAGACAGTACGGCTGGTTCTGATTGGTCCTACCTTGATGTACTGCTGCACCTTGAGACAGTACGGCTGGTTCTGATTGGCCTACCTTCATGTCCTGCTGCACCTTGAGACAGTACGGCTGGTTCTGATTGGTCCTACCTTGATGTCCTGCTGCACCTTGAGACAGTACGGCTGGTTCTGGTTGGCCTACCTTGATGTCCTGCTGCACCTTGAGACAGTACGGCTGGTTCTGATTGGTCCTACCTTGATGTCCTGCTGCACCTTCAGACAGTACGGCTGGTTCTGATTGGTCCTACCTTGATGTCCTGCTGCACCTTCAGACAGTACGGCTGGTTCTGGTTGGCCTACCTTGATGTCCTGCTGCACCTTCAGACAGTACGGCTGGTTCTGGTTGGCCTACCTTGATGTCCTGCTGCACCTTCAGACAGTACGGCTGGTTCTGATTGGCCTACCTTGATGTCCTGCTGCACCTTCAGACAGTACGGCTGGTTCTGGTACTGCTGGATCTCTCCTGTGATTTCGGCTACTTTCCTCCTCTTACTGAAGTTGATCAGCTCTTTGCCGTGTCTCTTCAGGAAGTCGGGGTTCCCCTCCTCTGTCTTCAGGATGTTGGTCAGGTAGATACCTGGGACAGACGGGTAGGTAGGTAGTTATTGGTCAGGTAGGTAGATACCTGGTCAGGTCAGGTAGGTAGATACCTGGTCAGGTAGGTAGGTAGATACCTGGTCAGGTAGGTAAGTAGATACCTGGTCAGGTAGGTAGGTAGATACCTGGTCAGGTAGGTAGATACCTGGTCAGGTCAGGTAGGTAGATACCTGGTCAGGTAGGTAGGTAGATACCTGGTCAGGTAGGTAGGTAGATACCTGGTCAGGTAGGTAAGTAGATACCTGGTCAGGTAGGTAGGTAGATACATGGTCAGGTAGGTAGGTAGATACATGGTCAGGTAGGTAGGTAGATACATGGTCAGGTAGGTAGGGCAGGTCAGGTAGGTAGATAGGGCAGGTAGATACCTGGTCAAGTAGGTAGATAGATACCTGGTCAGGTAGGTAGGTAGATACCTGGTCAGGTAGGTAGGTAGATACCTGGTCAGGTAGGTAGGTAGATACCTGGTCAGGTAGGTAGGTAGATACCTGGTCAGGTAGGTAGGTAGATACCTGGTCAGGTAGGTAGGTAGATACATGGTCAGGTAGGTAGGTAGATACATGGTCAGGTAGGTAGGTAGATACATGGTCAGGTAGGTAGGGCAGGTCAGGTAGGTAGATAGGGCAGGTAGATACCTGGTCAAGTAGGTAGATAGATACCTGGTCAGGTAGGTAGGTAGATACCTGGTCAGGTAGGTAGGTAGATACCTGGTCAGGTAGGTAGGTAGATACCTGGTCAGGTAGGTAGGTAGATACCTGGTCAGGTAGGTAGGTAGATACCTGGTCAGGTAGGTAGGTAGATACATGGTCAGGTAGGTAGGTAGATACATGGTCAGGTAGGTAGGTAGATACATGGTCAGGTAGGTAGGGCAGGTCAGGTAGGTAGATACATGGTCAGGTAGGTAGGGCAGGTCAGGTAGGTAGATACATGGTCAGGTAGGTAGATACCTGGTCAGGTAGATACATGGTCAGGTAGGTTGGGCAGGTCAGGTAGGTAGATACATGGTCAGGTAGGTAGATACATGGTCTGGTAGGTAGATGGGGCAGGTAGATACCTAGTCAGGTCGGTAGGGCAGGTCAGGTAGGTAGATGGGGCAGGTAGATACCTGGTCAGGTAGGTAGGGCACGTCAGGTAGGTAGATGGGGCAGGTAGATACCTGGTCAGGTAGGTAGGGCAGGACAGGTAGATACCTGGTCAGGTAGGTAGGGCAGGGCAGGTAGGTAGATGGGGCAGGTAGATACCTGGTCAGGTAGATGGGGCAGGTAGATACCTGGTCAGGTAGATGGGGCAGGTCAGGTAGGTAGATGGGGCAGGTAGGTAGGTCAGGTAGATGGGGCGGGTAGATGGGGCAGGTAGATGGGGCAGGTAGATACCTGGTCAGGTAGGTAGGGCAGGTCAGGTAGATAGGTCAGGTAGATACCTGGTCAGGTAGATGGGTCAGGTAGATGGGGCAGGTCAGGTAGGTAGATGGGGCAGGTAGATGGGGCAGGTCAGGTAGGTAGATGGGGCAGGTAGATACCAGGTCAGGTAGATACCGGGTCAGGTAGATACCGGGTCAGGTAGATACCGGGTCAGGTAGGTAGGGCAGGTCAGGTAGATACCGGGTCAGGTAGATACCGGGGCAGGTCAGGTAGGTAGATGGGGCAGGTCAGGTAGGTAGATGGGGCAGGTCAGGTAGGTAGATAGGTCAGGTAGGTAGATAGGTCAGGTAGATACCGGGTCAGGTAGATGGGTCAGGTAGATACCGGGTCAGGTAGATACCGGGTCAGGTAGATACCGGGTCAGGTAGATACCGGGGCAGGTCAGGTAGGTAGATGGGGCAGGTCAGGTAGGTTGATGGGTCAGGTCAGGTAGGGCAGGTCAGGTAGGTAGGGCAGGTCAGGTAGATAGGTCAGGTAGATACCGGGTCAGGTAGATACCGGGTCAGGTCAGGTAGGTAGATGGGGCAGGTCAGGTAGGTAGATGGGTCAGGTCAGGTAGGGCAGGTCAGGTAGGTAGGTCAGGTAGGGCAGGTCAGGTAGGTAGGGCAGGTCAGGTAGGTAGGGCAGGTCAGGTCAGGTAGATGGGTCAGGTAGATACCGGGTCAGGTAGATGGGTCAGGTAGATACCGGGTCAGGTAGATGGGTCAGGTAGATACCGGGTCAGGTAGATGGGTCAGGTAGATGGGTCAGGTAGATACCGGGTCAGGTAGATACCGGGTCAGGTAGATACCGGGTCAGGTAGATAGGTCAGGTAGATACCGGGTCAGGTAGATGGGTCAGGTAGATACCGGGGCAGGTAGATACCGGGTCAGGTAGATACCGGGTCAGGTAGATACCGGGTCAGGTAGATACCGGGTCAGGTAGATACCGGGGCAGGTAGATGGGTCAGGTAGATGGGTCAGGTAGATACCGGGTCAGGTAGATACCGGGTCAGGTAGATACCTGGACAGGTAGATGGGTCAGGTAGATACCGGGTCAGGTAGATACCGGGTCAGGTAGATACCGGGTCAGGTAGATACCGGGTCAGGTAGATACCTGGGCAGGTAGATGGGGCAGGTAGATACCGGGTCAGGTAGATACCTGGGCAGGTAGATGGGGCAGGTAGATAGGTCAGGTAGATACCGGGTCAGGTAGATACCGGGTCAGGTAGATGGGTCAGGTAGATACCTGGGCAGGTAGATGAGGCAGGTAGATACCGGGTCAGGTAGATACCGGGTCAGGTAGATACCGGGTCAGGTAGATACCGGGTCAGGTAGATACCGGGTCAGGTAGATGGGTCAGGTAGATACCTGGGCAGGTAGATGGGGCAGGTAGATACCGGGTCAGGTAGATACCGGGTCAGGTAGATACCGGGTCAGGTAGATACCTGGGCAGGTGGATGGGGCAGGTAGATACCGGGTCAGGTAGATACCGGGTCAGGTAGATACCGGGTCAGGTAGATACCGGGTCAGGTCAGGTAGGTAGATGGGGCAGGTCAGGTAGGTAGATGGGTCAGGTAGATAGGGCAGGTCAGGTAGGTAGGGCAGGGCAGGTAGATACCTGGTCAGGTAGATGGGGCAGGTCAGGTAGGTAGGGCAGGGCAGGTAGATACCTGGTCAGGTAGATGGGGCAGGTAGGTAGGGCAGGTCAGGTAGATACCGGGGCAGGTAGATACCTGGTCAGGTAGGTAGATGGGGCAGGTCAGGTAGGTAGATGGGGCAGGTAGATACCTGGTCAGGTAGGTAGATGGGGCAGGTCAGGTAGGTAGATGGGGCAGGTAGATACCTGGTCAGGTAGGTAGATGGGGCAGGTCAGGTAGGTAGATGGGGCAGGTAGATACCTGGTCAGGTAGATGGGGCAGGTAGGTAGGTCAGGGCCAGATGGTATGCGTGTGTCACCTCATACCCTTTTCACAGTATTATTCTGACCCAAACCGTACTGTGCTGGCTTCAACATATTCCTTTCTCATTGTCCTTTACAGTCTGGTTCCAGGAACTATGTTGGATGGGTGTCGGGTCAGTAGGGTTCAGTCAGTACTGTGTGTCGGGTCAGTAGGGTTCAGTCAGTACTGTGTGTCGGGTCAGTAGGGTTCAGTCAGTACTGTGTGTCGGGTCAGTAGGGTTCAGTCAGTACTGTGTGTCGGGTCAGTAGGGTTCAGTCAGTACTGTGTGTCGGGTCAGTAGGGTTCAGTCAGTACTGTGTGTCGGGTCAGTAGGGTTCAGTCAGTACTGTGTGTCGGGTCAGTAGGGTTCAGTCAGTACTGTGTGTCGGGTCAGTAGGGTTCAGTCAGTACTGTGTGTCGGGTCAGTAGGGTTCAGTCAGTACTGTGTGTCGGGTCAGTAGGGTTCAGTCAGTACTGTGTGTCGGGTCAGTAGGGTTCAGTCAGTACTGTGTGTCGGGTCAGTAGGGTTCAGTCAGTACTGTGTGTCGGGTCAGTAGGGTTCAGTCAGTACTGTGTGTCGGGTCAGTAGGGTTCAGTCAGTACTGTGTGTCGGGTCAGTAGGGTTCAGTCAGTACTGTGTGTCGGGTCAGTAGGGTTCAGTCAGTACTGTGTGTCGGGTCAGTAGGGTTCAGTCAGTACTGTGTGTCGGGTCAGTAGGGTTCAGTCAGTACTGTGTGTCGGGTCAGTAGGGTTCAGTCAGTACTGTGTCGGGTCAGTAGGGTTCAGTCAGTACTGTGTGTCGGGTCAGTAGGGTTCAGTCAGTACTGTGTGTCGGGTCAGTAGGGTTCAGTCAGTACTGTGTGTCGGGTCAGTAGGGTTCAGTCAGTACTGTGTGTCGGGTCAGTAGGGTTCAGTCAGTACTGTGTGTCGGGTCAGTAGGGTTCAGTCAGTACTGTGTGTCGGGTCAGTAGGGTTCAGTCAGTACTGTGTGTCGGGTCAGTAGGGTTCAGTCAGTACTGTGTGTCGGGTCAGTAGGGTTCAGTCAGTACTGTGTGTCGGGTCAGTAGGGTTCAGTCAGTACTGTGTGTCGGGTCAGTAGGGTTCAGTCAGTACTGTGTGTCGGGTCAGTAGGGTTCAGTCAGTACTGTGTGTCGGGTCAGTAGGGTTCAGTCAGTACTGTGTGTCGGGTCAGTAGGGTTCAGTCAGTACTGTGTGTCGGGTCAGTAGGGTTCAGTCAGTACTGTGTGTCGGGTCAGTAGGGTTCAGTCAGTACTGTGTGTCGGGTCAGTAGGGTTCAGTCAGTACTGTGTGTCGGGTCAGTAGGGTTCAGTCAGTACTGTGTGTCGGGTCAGTAGGGTTCAGTCAGTACTGTGTGTCGGGTCAGTAGGGTTCAGTCAGTACTGTGTGTCGGGTCAGTAGGGTTCAGTCAGTACTGTGTGTCGGGTCAGTAGGGTTCAGTCAGTACTGTGTGTCGGGTCAGTAGGGTTCAGTCAGTACTGTCGGGTCAGTAGGGTTCAGTCAGTGTGTCGGGTCAGTAGGGTTCAGTCAGTACTGTGTGTCGGGTCAGTAGGGTTCAGTCAGTACTGTGTGTCGGGTCAGTAGGGTTCAGTCAGTACTGTGTGTCGGGTCAGTAGGGTTCAGTCAGTACTGTGTGTCGGGTCAGTAGGGTTCAGTCAGTACTGTGTGTCGGGTCAGTAGGGTTCAGTCAGTACTGTGTGTCGGGTCAGTAGGGTTCAGTCAGTACTGTGTGTCGGGTCAGTAGGGTTCAGTCAGTACTGTGTGTCGGGTCAGTAGGGTTCAGTCAGTACTGTGTGTCGGGTCAGTAGGGTTCAGTCAGTACTGTGTGTCGGGTCAGTAGGGTTCAGTCAGTACTGTGTGTCGGGTCAGTAGGGTTCAGTCAGTACTGTGTGTCGGGTCAGTAGGGTTCAGTCAGTACTGTGTGTCGGGTCAGTAGGGTTCAGTCAGTACTGTGTGTCGGGTCAGTAGGGTTCAGTCAGTACTGTGTGTCGGGTCAGTAGGGTTCAGTCAGTACTGTGTGTCGGGTCAGTAGGGTTCAGTCAGTACTGTGTGTCGGGTCAGTAGGGTTCAGTCAGTACTGTGTGTCGGGTCAGTAGGGTTCAGTCAGTACTGTGTGTCGGGTCAGTAGGGTTCAGTCAGTACTGTGTGTCGGGTCAGTAGGGTTCAGTCAGTACTGTGTGTCGGGTCATTAGGGTTCAGTCAGTACTGTGTGTCAGGTCAGTAGGGTTCAGTCAGTACTGTGTGTCAGGTCAGTAGGGTTCAGTCAGTAGGGTTCAGTCAGTACTGTGTGTCAGGTCAGTAGGGTTCAGTCAGTAGGGTTCAGTCAGTACTGTGTGTCAGGTCAGTAGGGTTCAGTCAGTAGGGTTCAGTCAGTACTGTGTGTCAGGTCAGTAGGGTTCAGTCAGTAGGGTTCAGTCAGTACTGTGTGTCAGGTCAGTAGGGTTCAGTCAGTAGGGTTCAGTCAGTACTGTGTGTCAGGTCAGTAGGGTTCAGTCAGTACTGTGTGTCAGGTCAGTAGGGTTCAGTCAGTAGGGTTCAGTCAGTACTGTGTGTCAGGTCAGTAGGGTTCAGTCAGTACTGTGTGTCAGTATGCTCCCGTCTGTCCGGAAGGTCTTACCAAAGAAAGGCACGCAGGGCGGGTTAATGGACTTGAGCTTGGCCAGGTACTTCTTGAAATGGTCCTGGCTCAGTTCCACTGCTTCCTCTAGGATCCTCTTCTTCCTCTCGGGGACCGCCTGAAAGACAAGAACAACATCTCTCGTTAACTTGCTGCTCGGTAAAGGATTGGGAGAAGGTCAATGGCATTTTCTTGATTCTTCGCCTCCTTCTCCAAAACCCATTGGATGAGAAGGTCAGAGGGGAGGGACCTCTGACTTTCTCATCCAATGGGTTTTGGAGGAGGAGATTGGACGTGACGAATCAAATAAATGTATCGTCTTAGTGCTCAATAGGCACCCGACAGTAGGCACCCGACATTAGGCACCCGACAGTAGGCACCCGACAGTAGGCACCCGACAGTAGGCACCCGACAGTAGGCACCCGACAGTAGGCACCCGACAGTAGGCACCAGACAGTAGGCACCAGACAGTAGGCACCAGACATTAGGCACCAGACATTAGGCACCAGACAGTAGGCACCAACATTAGGCACCAGACAGTAGGCACCAGACATTAGGCACCAGACAGTAGGCACCAGACAGTAGGCACCAGACAGTAGGCACCAGACAGTAGGCACCAGACAGTAGGCACCCGACAGTAGGCACCCGACAGTAGGCACCCGACAGTAGGCACCCGACATTAGGCACCAGACATTAGGCACCAGACATTAGGCACCAGACAGTAGGCACCAGACAGTAGGCACCAGACATTAGGCACCAGACAGTAGGCACCAGACAGTAGGCACCAGACAGTAGGCACCAGACAGTAGGCACCCGACAGTAGGCACCCGACAGTAGGCACCCGACAGTAGGCACCCGACAGTAGGCACCCGACAGTAGGCACCCGACATTACACATTGCATGCTGGCAGGATTGGGGGACAATTCTATTTCATTGTATGAAACGGAATATACCAGTTTACTTCTGGATTGAAACGGAATATACCAGTTTACTACGGGATTGAAACGGAATATACCAGTTTACTTCTGGATTGAAACGGAATATACCAGTTTACTTCTGGATTGAAACGGAATGTACCCGTTTACTTCTGGATTGAAACGGAATGTACCCGTTTACTTCTGGATTGAGACGGAATATACCAGTTTACTTCTGGATTGAAACGGAATATACCAGTTTACTACGGGATTGAAACAGAATATACCAGTTTACTTCTGGATTGAAACAGAATATACCAGTTTACTACGGGATTGAAACGGAATATACCAGTTTACTTCTGGATTGAAACGGAATATACCCGTTTACTTCTGGATTGAAACGGAATATACCCGTTTACTTCTGGATTGAAACGGAATATACCCGTTTACTTCTGGATTGAAACGGAATATACCCGTTTACTTCTGGATTGAAACGGAATATACCCGTTTACTTCTGGATTGAAACGGAATATACCCGTTTACTTCTGGATTGAAACGGAATATACCCGTTTACTTCTGGATTGAAACGGAATATACCCGTTTACGACTGGATTGAAACGGAATATACCCGTTTACTTCTGGATTGAAACGGAATATACCCGTTTACTTCTGGATTGAAACGGAATATACCCGTTTTACTGGATTGAAACGGAATATACCCGTTTACGACTGGATTGAAACGGAATATACCCGTTTACTTCTGGATTGAAACGGAATATACCCGTTTACGACTGGATTGAAACGGAATATACCCGTTTACTTCTGGATTGAAACGGAATATACCCGTTTACGACTGGATTGAAACGGAATATACCCGTTTACTTCTGGATTGAAACGGAATGTACCCGTTTACTTCTGGATTGAAACAGAATATACCAGTTTACTTCTGGATTGACGGCAACCTTGCATCCAGGTTCTGCTACAAACAGTAATGGTTGGTTAAACTGACATTTTTGTCCCAAATGGCACCCTATTCCCTACATAGTGCACTACTTTTATCCTGAATTGGCAACCTATGCTCTCTATATAGGGAACAGTGTACCATTTGGGCCGTCACCCCAAGGTACATGTCTGGGCTGTGTTCACCTTGACGGTGCGTCTGTTTGTGTATGTCTGGCTGTGCGATCACCTCGAAGGTGTGGTCGAGCCGGTAGACGGGGACAGAGTTGATGGCAGAGACCACCTCCAGAACACCATTGAAGTTGTTGAGCTCCTGAAACACCTGCAGGATCTCAATGACCCGCGTTAACACAGCTACTCTCTCATCCAGGTTCTCTGCTTCCACAATACACCTGAGACAGAGTGAGAGACGAGAGACAGACCGAGAGAGAGACAGACCGAGAGAGAGAGAGAGAGAGAGAGAGAGAGAGAGAGAGAGAGAGACCGAGAGAGACAGACCGAGAGAGACAGACAGACCGAGAGAGGGAGAGAGACCGAGAGAGAGAGAGAGAGAGAGAGAGCGCGAGAGAGAGAGGCGAGAGAGACAGTGAGAGAGACAGAGACAGACGGGAGACAGAGAGAGACGGGAGACAGAGACAGAGAGAGACGGGAGACAGAGAGACAGAGACGGGAGACAGACGAGAGACAGAGAGAGACAGAGAGAGACAGGAGAGAGAGAGAGAGACGAGAGACAGAGAGAGACGGGAGACAGAGAGAGACAGAGAGGAAATGGATCTCAGTATTAATGTTACTGACTGAGTTCACAGCAGGGAGATGTTCATTAGTCCACACCGTAGCAAAACGTTTTGGCAATAGAAAATGAAAACCTGTGTTCTTATTGGACAAGTTCAGGTAGTATGGCTCTATTTGACTGTTTCTAAAAACGTTTCCCACCTACTGAAACGGACCCAGCTAACCTCTGAACCCCAGGGCTTGGGTGAGTGGTAGAACTACTCACTTCTCGAACCACAGCGTGAGGTTAGTGGTGTGACGGATCATCCTCAGCAGGTTGGGAGAGTTGTTCTCCTTGTCCTCTTTAGTCCACACACTCCCCACCAGCTCAGACGGCCTCACAGCCCTGCAGAGGACACACACACGTCAATAACATTACTGACAATAACATTACTGACAACAACATTACCCGTACAACAACATTACCCGTACAACAACATTACCCGTACAACAACATTACCCGTACAACAACATTACCCGTACAACAACATTACCCGTACAACAACATTACCCGTACAACAACATTACCCGTACAACAACATTACCCGTACAACAACATTACCCGTACAACAACATTACCCGTACAACAACATTACCCGTACAACAACATTACCCGTACAACAACATTACTGACAACAGCATTACCCGTACAACAACATTACCCGTACAACAACATTACCCGTACAACATCATTACTGATAACAACATTACCCGTACAACAACATTACCCGTACAACAACATTACCCGTACAACAACATTACCCGTACAACAACATTACTGATAACAGCATTACCCGTACAACAACATTACCCGTACAACAACATTACCCGTACAACAACATTACTGACAACAACATTACCCGTACAACAACATTACCCATACAACAACATTACCCATACAACAGCATTACCCATACAACAACCTTACTGACAACAGCATTACCCGTGCAACACCATTACCCGTGCAACACCATTACCCGTGCAACACCATTACCCGTGCAACACCATTACCCGTGCAACACCATTACCCGTACAACACCATTACCCGTACAACACCATTACCCGTACAACACCATTACCCGTACAACACCATTACCCAAACAACACCATTACCCAAACAACACCATTACCCATACAACATGGTTGACAATAACACTTGACAAGCACAGTACCACACTTCTCAGAATGGCCCCAGTACAGACAGAACATGGTCAGAGTCCTTCAGAATGGCCCCAGTACAGACAGAACATGGTCAGAGGGCTTCAGAAAAGCAAAGATGTTTATAACAAACCCAAGATGGTTAATCTGTGTCGTTTACAGTGGGAGCAAAATTAGCATATTGGGCAGAACAAGCAAGGAGGTGGGCAAAGCCAAAGCACGAGCTGTCGAGATCCTATTGGCCTGTTGTAGCATGTATTTGCATATTTCCATGAGGAAGTTAGCATGTGCACAAACTCAATTGGACCACGCACTCCTAAACACACGTAAAAAAATATATTTGGCAAAGTGTCAAGTCTATAACTCTTAGAGCACTGTGTTAGTAGGAGATTATAGTTTTGGGAACATATCACCGACTTCCTCAAACTACCAGATGTGTATGTGCTATAGGCGTCTCACCTAAAGACTAGACTCCAGCAGGGTGAGCTGGGTACTGTGGTAATGGTAGAGTAATATTACAGTAATATTATAGTAATATTATAGTAGTGGAAGGTATAGTAATATTATAGTAGTGGAAGGTATAGTAATATTATAGTAGTGGTAGGTAGAGTAATATTATAGTAGTGGTATAGTAATATTATAGTAGTGGCAGGTAGAGTAATATTATAGTAGTGGTATAGTAATATTATAGTAGTGGTATAGTAATATTATAGTAGTGGCAGGTAGAGTAATATTATAGTAGTGGTATAGTAATATTATAGTAGTGGAAGGTAGAGTAATATTATAGTAGTGGAAGGTAGAGTAATATTATAGTAGTGGTAGGTAGAGTAATATTATAGTAGTGGTATAGTAATATTATAGTAGTGGCAGGTAGAGTAATATTATAGTAGTGGAAGGTAGAGTAATATTATAGTAGTGGAAGGTAGAGTAATATTATAGTAGTGGTATAGTAATATTATAGTAGTGGAAGGTAGAGTAATATTATAGTAGTGGTATAGTAATATTATAGTAGTGGTAGGTAGAGTAATATTATAGTAGTGGAAGGTAGAGTAATATTATAGTAGTGGTAGGTAGAGTAATATTATAGTAGTGGTAGGTAGAGTAATATTATAGTAGTGGTAGAGTAATATTATAGTAGTGGTAGAGTAATATTATAGTAGTGGCAGGTAGAGTAATATTATAGTAGTGGAAGGTAGAGTAATATTATAGTAGTGGAAGGTAGAGTAATATTATAGTAGTGGCAGGTAGAGTAATATTATAGTAGTGGCAGGTAGAGTAATATTATAGTAGTGGCAGGTAGAGTAATATTATAGTAGTGGTAGGTAGAGTAATATTATAGTAGTGGAAGGTAGAGTAATATTATAGTAGTGGTAGAGTAATATTATAGTAGTGGAAGGTAGAGTAATATTATAGTAGTGGCAGGTAGAGTAATATTATAGTAGTGGTATAGTAATATTATAGTAGTGGTAGAGTAATATTATAGTAGTGGCATGTAGAGTAATATTATAGTAGTGGAAGGTAGAGTAATATTATAGTAGTGGTAGGTAGAGTAATATTATAGTAGTGGCAGGTAGAGTAATATTATAGTAGTGGAAGGTAGAGTAATATTATAGTAGTGGTATAGTAATATTATAGTAGTGGTATAGTAATATTATAGTAGTGGTATAGTAATATTATAGTAGTGGTATAGTAATATTATAGTAGTGGTATAGTAATATTATAGTAGTGGTATAGTAATATTATAGTAGTGGTATAGTAATATTATAGTAGTGGTATAGTAATATTATAGTAGTGGTATAGTAATATTATAGTAGTGGCAGGTAGAGTAATATTATAGTAGTGGTATAGTAATATTATAGTAGTGGAAGGTAGAGTAATATTATAGTAGTGGAAGGTAGAGTAATATTATAGTAGTGGTAGGTAGAGTAATATTATAGTAGTGGTATAGTAATATTATAGTAGTGGCAGGTAGAGTAATATTATAGTAGTGGTAGAGTAATATTATAGTAGTGATATAGCAATATTATAGTAGTGGCAGGTAGAGTAATATTATAGTAGTGGAAGGTAGAGTAATATTATAGTAGTGGCAGGTAGAGTAATATTATAGTAGTGGCAGGTAGAGTAATATTATAGTAGTGGCAGGTAGAGTAATATTATAGTAGTGGCAGGTAGAGTAATATTATAGTAGTGGTAGGTAGAGTAATATTATAGTAGTGGAAGGTAGAGTAATATTATAGTAGTGGTAGAGTAATATTATAGTAGTGGAAGGTAGAGTAATATTATAGTAGTGGCAGGTAGAGTAATATTATAGTAGTGGTATAGTAATATTATAGTAGTGGTAGAGTAATATTATAGTAGTGGCAGGTAGAGTAATATTATAGTAGTGGAAGGTAGAGTAATATTATAGTAGTGGTAGGTAGAGTAATATTATAGTAGTGGCAGGTAGAGTAATATTATAGTAGTGGAAGGTAGAGTAATATTATAGTAGTGGTATAGTAATATTATAGTAGTGGTATAGTAATATTATAGTAGTGGTATAGTAATATTATAGTAGTGGTATAGTAATATTATAGTAGTGGTATAGTAATATTATAGTAGTGGTATAGTAATATTATAGTAGTGGTATAGTAATATTATAGTAGTGGTATAGTAATATTATAGTAGTGGTATAGTAATATTATAGTAGTGGCAGGTAGAGTAATATTATAGTAGTGGTATAGTAATATTATAGTAGTGGAAGGTAGAGTAATATTATAGTAGTGGAAGGTAGAGTAATATTATAGTAGTGGTAGGTAGAGTAATATTATAGTAGTGGTATAGTAATATTATAGTAGTGGCAGGTAGAGTAATATTATAGTAGTGGAAGGTAGAGTAATATTATAGTAGTGGTAGGTAGAGTAATATTATAGTAGTGGTATAGTAATATTATAGTAGTGGCAGGTAGAGTAATATTATAGTAGTGGTATAGTAATATTATAGTAGTGGTAGGTAGAGTAATATTATAGTAGTGGAAGGTAGAGTAATATTATAGTAGTGGTAGGTAGAGTAATATTATAGTAGTGGTAGGTAGAGTAATATTATAGTAGTGGTAGAGTAATATTATAGTAGTGATATAGCAATATTATAGTAGTGGCAGGTAGAGTAATATTATAGTAGTGGAAGGTAGAGTAATATTATAGTAGTGGCAGGTAGAGTAATATTATAGTAGTGGCAGGTAGAGTAATATTATAGTAGTGGCAGGTAGAGTAATATTATAGTAGTGGCAGGTAGAGTAATATTATAGTAGTGGTAGGTAGAGTAATATTATAGTAGTGGAAGGTAGAGTAATATTATAGTAGTGGAAGGTAGAGTAATATTATAGTAGTGGAAGGTAGAGTAATATTATAGTAGTGGCAGGTAGAGTACTATTATAGTAGTGGTATAGTAATATTATAGTAGTGGTAGAGTAATATTATAGTAGTGGTAGGTAGAGTAATATTATAGTAGTGGCAGGTAGAGTAATATTATAGTAGTGGAAGGTAGAGTAATATTATAGTAGTGGTATAGTAATATTATAGTAGTGGTATAGTAATATTATAGTAGTGGTATAGTAATATTATAGTAGTGGTATAGTAATATTATAGTAGTGGTATAGTAATATTATAGTAGTGGTATAGTAATATTATAGTAGTGGTATAGTAATATTATAGTAGTGGTATAGTAATATTATAGTAGTGGTATAGTAATATTATAGTAGTGGAAGGTAGAGTAATATTATAGTAGTGGAAGGTAGAGTAATATTATAGTAGTGGTATAGTAATATTATAGTAGTGGAAGGTAGAGTAATATTATAGTAGTGGAAGGTAGAGTAATATTATAGTAGTGGTATAGTAATATTATAGTAGTGGTATAGTAATATTATAGTAGTGGTAGGTAGAGTAATATTATAGTAGTGGAAGGTAGAGTAATATTATAGTAGTGGTATAGTAATATTATAGTAGTGGTATAGTAATATTATAGTAGTGGAAGGTAGAGTAATATTATAGTAGTGGTAGAGTAATATTATAGTAGTGGTATAGTAATATTATAGTAGTGGCAGGTAGAGTAATATTATAGTAGTGGAAGGTAGAGTAATATTATAGTAGTGGTAGGTAGAGTAATATTATAGTAGTGGTATAGTAATATTATAGTAGTGGTAGGTAGAGTAATATTATAGTAGTGGAAGGTAGAGTAATATTATAGTAGTGGAAGGTAGAGTAATATTATAGTAGTGGTAGGTATAGTAATATTATAGTAGTGGCAGGTAGAGTAATATTATAGTAGTGGCAGGTAGAGTAATATTATAGTAGTGGCAGGTAGAGTAATATTATAGTAGTGGCAGGTAGAGTAATATTATAGTAGTGGCAGGTAGAGTAATAATATAGTAGTGGCAGGTAGAGTAATATTATAGTAGTGGCAGGTAGAGTAATATTATAGTAGTGGTATAGTAATATTATAGTAATATTATAGTAGTGGAAGGTAGAGTAATATTATAGTAGTGGCAGGTAGAGTAATATTATAGTAGTGGTAGGTAGAGTAATATTATAGTAGTGGCAGGTATAGTAATATTATAGTAGTGGAAGGTAGAGTAATATTATAGTAGTGGAAGGTAGAGTAATATTATAGTAGTGGAAGGTAAAGTAATATTATAGTAGTGGTAGAGTAATATTATAGTAGTGGCAGGTAGAGTAATATTATAGTAGTGGCAGGTAGAGTAATATTATAGTAGTGGTATAGTAATATTATAGTAGTGGTAGGTATAGTAATATTATAGTAGTGGTATAGTAATATTATAGTAGTGGAAGGTAGAGTAATATTATAGTAGTGGTAGGTAGAGTAATATTATAGTAGTGGTATAGTAATATTATAGTAGTGGAAGGTAGAGTAATATTATAGTAGTGGTAGGTAGAGTAATATTATAGTAGTGGTATAGTAATATTATAGTAGTGGAAGGTAGAGTAATATTATAGTAGTGGAAGGTAGAGTAATATTATAGTAGTGGCAGGTAGAGTAATATTATAGTAGTGGCAGGTAGAGTAATATTATAGTAGTGGCAGGTAGAGTAATATTATAGTAGTGGCAGGTAGAGTAATATTATAGTAGTGGTAGGTAGAGTAATATTATAGTAGTGGCAGGTAGAGTAATATTATAGTAGTGGCAGGTAGAGTAATATTATAGTAGTGGAAGGTAGAGTAATATTATAGTAGTGGTATAGTAATATTATAGTAATATTATAGTAATATTATAGTAGTGGCAGGTAGAGTAATATTATAGTAGTGGTAGAGTAATATTATAGTAGTGGAAGGTAAAGTAATATTATAGTAGTGGTAGGTAGAGTAATATTATAGTAGTGGTAGGTAGAGTAATATTATAGTAGTGGAAGGTAGAGTAATATTATAGTAGTGGAAGGTAGAGTAATATTATAGTAGTGGTAGAGTAATATTATAGTAGTGGTATAGTAATATTATAGTAGTGGTAGGTAGAGTAATATTATAGTAGTGGAAGGTAGAGTAATATTATAGTAGTGGAAGGTAGAGTAATATTATAGTAGTGGTAGAGTAATATTATAGTAGTGGAAGGTAAAGTAATATTATAGTAGTGGTAGAGTAATATTATAGTAGTGGCAGGTAGAGTAATATTATAGTAGTGGTAGAGTAATATTATAGTAGTGGAAGGTAAAGTAATATTATAGTAGTGGTAGAGTAATATTATAGTAGTGGCAGGTAGAGTAATATTATAGTAGTGGCAGGTAGAGTAATATTATAGTAGTGGTATAGTAATATTATAGTAGTGGTAGGTAGAGTAATATTATAGTAGTGGTAGGTAGAGTAATATTATAGTAGTGGAAGGTATAGTAATATTATAGTAGTGGTAGAGTAATATTATAGTAGTGGTAGAGTAATATTATAGTAGTGGTATAGTAATATTATAGTAGTGGAAGGTAGAGTAATATTATAGTAGTGGTAGGTAGAGTAATATTATAGTAGTGGTAGAGTAATATTATAGTAGTGGCAGGTAGAGTAATATTATAGTAGTGGCAGGTAGAGTAATATTATAGTAGTGGTAGAGTAATATTATAGTAGTGGAAGGTAAAGTAATATTATAGTAGTGGTAGAGTAATATTATAGTAGTGGCAGGTAGAGTAATATTATAGTAGTGGCAGGTAGAGTAATATTATAGTAGTGGTATAGTAATATTATAGTAGTGGCAGGTAGAGTAATATTATAGTAGTGGCAGGTAGAGTAATATTATAGTAATATTATAGTAGTGGAAGGTAGAGTAATATTATAGTAGTGGTAGGTAGAGTAATATTATAGTAGTGGTATAGTAATATTATAGTAGTGGTAGGTAGAGTAATATTATAGTAGTGACAGGTAGAGTAATATTATAGTAGTGGAAGGTAGAGTAATATTATAGTAGTGGAAGGTAGAGTAATATTATAGTAGTGGTATAGTAATATTATAGTAGTGACAGGTAGAGTAATATTATAGTAGTGACAGGTAGAGTAATATTATAGTAGTGGAAGGTAGAGTAATATTATAGTAGTGGAAGGTATAGTAATATTATAGTAGTGGAAGGTAGAGTAATATTATAGTAGTGGCAGGTAGAGTAATAATATAGTAGTGGCAGGTAGAGTAATATTATAGTAGTGGAAGGTATAGTAATATTATAGTAATGGCAGGTAGAGTAATATTATAGTAGTGGCAGGTAGAGTAATATTATAGTAGTGGTAGAGTAATATTATAGTAGTGGTATAGTAATATTATAGTAGTGACAGGTAGAGTAATATTATAGTAGTGGAAGGTAGAGTAATATTATAGTAGTGGAAGGTATAGTAATATTATAGTAGTGGAAGGTAGAGTAATATTATAGTAGTGGCAGGTAGAGTAATATTATAGTAGTGGCAGGTAGAGTAATATTATAGTAGTGGAAGGTATAGTAATATTATAGTAGTGGCAGGTAGAGTAATATTATAGTAGTGGTATAGTAATATTATAGTAATATTATAGTAGTGGAAGGTATAGTAATATTATAGTAGTGGTATAGTAATATTATAGTAGTGGTATAGTAATATTATAGTAATATTATAGTAGTGGAAGGTAGAGTAATATTATAGTAGTGGAAGGTAGAGTAATATTATGGTAGTGGTAGAGTAATATTATAGTAGTGGTAGAGTAATATTATAGTAGTGGAAGGTAGAGTAATATTATAGTAGTGGCAGAGTAATATTATAGTAGTGGAAGGTAGAGTAATATTATAGTAGTGGTAGAGTAATATTATAGTAGTGGCAGAGTAATATTATAGTAGTGGCAGGTAGAGTAATATTATAGTAGTGGTAGAGTAATATTATAGTAGTGGCAGGTAGAGTAATATTATAGTAGTGGCAGGTAGAGTAATATTATAGTAGTGGCAGGTAGAGTAATATTATAGTAGTGGCAGGTAGAGTAATATTATAGTAGTGGTAGGTAGAGTAATATTATAGTAGTGGTATAGTAATATTATAGTAGTGGTAGAGTAATATTATAGTAGTGGCAGGTAGAGTAATATTATAGTAGTGGTAGGTAGAGTAATATTATAGTAGTGGTATAGTAATATTATAGTAGTGGAAGGTAGAGTAATATTATAGTAGTGGTAGAGTAATATTATAGTAGTGGTATAGTAATATTATAGTAGTGGAAGGTAGAGTAATATTATAGTAGTGGTAGAGTAATATTATAGTAGTGGCAGGTAGAGTAATATTATAGTAGTGGAAGGTAGAGTAATATTATAGTAGTGGTATAGTAATATTATAGTAGTGGAAGGTAGAGTAATATTATAGTAGTGGAAGGTAGAGTAATATTATAGTAGTGGTATAGTAATATTATAGTAGTGGAAGGTAGAGTAATATTATAGTAGTGGTATAGTAATATTATAGTAGTGGTAGAGTAATATTATAGTAGTGGAAGGTAGAGTGATATTATAGTAGTGGTAGAGTAATATTATAGTAGTGGCAGGTAGAGTAATATTATAGTAGTGGTAGAGTAATATTATAGTAGTGGTAGAGTAATATTATAGTAGTGGTATAGTAATATTATAGTAGTGGCAGGTAGAGTAATATTATAGTAGTGGTAGAGTAATATTATAGTAGTGGTATAGTAATATTATAGTAGTGGTATAGTAATATTATAGTAGTGGTAGGTAGAGTAATATTATAGTAGTGGTAGGTAGAGTAATATTATAGTAGTGGTATAGTAATATTATAGTAGTGGTAGAGTAATATTATAGTAGTGGTAGAGTAATATTATAGTAGTGGTAGAGTAATATTATAGTAGTGGTAGAGTAATATTATAGTAGTGGTAGGTAGAGTAATATTATAGTAGTGGTAGAGTAATATTATAGTAGTGGTATAGTAATATTATAGTAGTGGCAGGTAGAGTAATATTATAGTAGTGGAAGGTAGAGTAATATTATAGTAGTGGTAGGTAGAGTAATATTATAGTAGTGGAAGGTAGAGTAATATTATAGTAGTGGTAGAGTAATATTATAGTAGTGGTAGAGTAATATTATAGTAGTGGTAGAGTAATATTATAGTAGTGGTAGAGTAATATTATAGTAGTGGTAGGTAGAGTAATATTATAGTAGTGGTAGAGTAATATTATAGTAGTGGTATAGTAATATTATAGTAGTGGCAGGTAGAGTAATATTATAGTAGTGGAAGGTAGAGTAAGGTATATGAGTGGTATACTTAGTAGGTGTCACCATGGTAACAGTGGTCTCACCTGTACAGTTCAGACTCCAGAAGAGTGAGCTGGCGGGCGATCTCTATGGGGTGAAGGGTCATGAGGTCAAAGGTGTCCGTCTGACCCAGGCGGCTGATGTGCCACTCGATGGGCGGGGGCGGGCTCTCGAAGGTGATGTTGTGGCTGACCCCGTTGGACTGAGTCTGCATCTTCCTCTTGATGATCTTGTTGATGGACTCCACCCACTTTCTCATTGACTTTCCTGGTCAAGAAAGGAGGACTTTTTCAGAGACAGGAAATGTGTCTCTGTACAGGGTCAGCCGCATGGTGCAGCACATATAAAACATGACCTTTGTCCCCGTCTTGACTGGCAAGAGGTTAGAAGCCAGAGTTTTTGAGAATCTGTGTCACACTTTCCAATGTATTTATTACAAACGGCAAATAAACATCACTCTCACAATAACAGTGTCTGGTAAATAAAACAAGTGTACATATTGGTTTTTAAAAAGGGGGTGGGGGGGGGGCCCGACCTCGGAGTTGTAGAATGCTGCTGATGTACTCCTCCAGTTTGCCTCGTAGCTCGGGGTCGTTCTCAAAGTCATAAAAATGATGTTCCACCCACTGACGAAACACATTCAGAACCCTGAGAGAGAGTGACAGACACAGAGACAGAGAGATAGGGGAGAGTAATATTATAGAGAGAAGGGGGAGGAGAGCGCGAGACAGAGAAACAGACAGAGAGACAAAGAGAGAGAGAGACACAGAGAGAGAGAGAGAGAGAGAGAGAGAGGAGAATTGAAGAAGAGGGTAAAATACCACAGACATGGTGACGGTGGAATTACTCTACTAGAAACCCGCCCAACCCAGGTGGGATGGAATCTGATTGGAGAGTGTTATGGTGGGATGCAGGCTCATTGGACAATGGAATAGTGATCAAACCTGAGTTGGACGGGTTGGACGTACTCCCTGCGGAACCTCTGTAGCTCTGCAGCCATTGGCTGATCCCCATTCCATAGAGCCTGTTTGTCTGCCTCTGTGGGCTCTGGCTCAGGGATCTCAATCCTGGGAAAGATGAAATATGTTATTGCCAAACCACCAGTTGTACTCCCTGACGAAGGCCATGTTGCTGAAACATCAAGACTTGTGAAATCTTTGTTTTAGTACCATACACTCAATATTAATTTAAGGATCAGACATACCCGAATCTAACTGCCTGTAGCTCAGGACCTGAAGTAAGGATATGCATAATTCTTGATACCATTTGAAAGGAAACACTTTGAAGTTTGTGGAAATGTGAAATGAATGTAGGAGAATATAACACTTTAGATATGGTAAAAGATAAAACAAAGAAAGAAACACAACCGATTGTTTTGTATTTATTTTTGTATCATCATCTTTGAAATGCAAGATCCAGCCAAGGTGCAATTTAGATTTTGGCCACTAGATGGCATTTCAATTATGTAACAAAAAATGTGTCAACACTGCCCAAATGTGCCTAATTTGTTTATTAATAACTTTTCAAAACTGTGCACTCTCCACAAACAATAGCATGATATTATTTGACTAATAGCTACTGTAAATTGGACAGTGCAGTTAGATTAACAAGAATTTAAGCTTTCTGCCAATATCAGAGATTTCTATGTCCTGGGAAATGTTCTTGTTACTTACAACCTCATGCCAATCGCATTAGCCTACGTTAGCTAAACCATCCCGTGGGGGACCCACCGATAACACAGCAGGTTTAAAATTAGCCTGACATTAACCTATCATAGCAGGTTTAAAATTAGCCTGACATTAACCTAACGTCGCAGGTTTGAAATAAGCCTGACATTAACCTAACGTCGCAGGTTTAAAATAAGCCTGACATTAACCTAACGTCGCAGGTTTAAAATAAGCCTGACATTAACCTAACATCGCAGGTTTAAAATAAGCCTGACATTAACCTAACGTCGCAGGTTTAAAATAAGCCTGACATTAACCTAACATCGCAGGTTTAAAATAAGCCTGACATTAACCTAACGTCGCAGGTTTAAAATTAGCCTGACATTAACCTAACATCGCAGGTTTAAAATAAGCCTGACATTAACCTAACGTCGCAGGTTTAAAATTAGCCTGACATTAACCTAACATCGCAGGTTTAAAATAAGCCTGACATTAACCTAACATCGCAGGTTTAAAATAAGCCTGACATTAACCTAACATCGCAGGTTTAAAATAAGCCTGACATTAACCTAACATCGCAGGTTTTCATTCATTCTGGTCCTGATGAGAAAAAAAACAAACTTTTTTTCTCTTCTGCATTTTTCAACCAATCCAGTCAATGTGGAGGAGGAGTTAAAGACATACTCCGGTACATTGGTGACAATTAAGTATTTTAAACCTCCCGCTTTGGGCTGGATGTGTCATTGTGTGTAGTTCATACATGCATAATCTATGAGAAGAAAATCCTAGTCTGAAAGCCGTTTTCTGGAAGATGTGCGGTAACGTTTACTACCACCCCCCCACTTGGGCCCGCCCCGGAGCAATTCGAGTTTTAGCCAATGAGCTTCAGCCCCTCGCCATTTGAGTGACAGCTGTGGGAGAAAGATGTACATATAGGGAGAAACATAATACTGTAACACAAGAGAAAGATGCACTCTCAGCGTATTTGCCATTCTGGTAAAATGCATTGTCTATTGTATAGGACAGGAGGCCAGAGTAAGGCCATGAGAGCATAGGACAGCTGGACAAACCAAGGTCAGAGGGACATACAAAGGAGGGAGTCAGCCAAATGACCAACTGATGGACAATAGACATAGGACATATATTTTTAGGACATGAAGATGCTGAAGGAATGTCAGAAGAGACAGTCTACGAGTCCTAATAAGGACAGACATACCAAAAGAACACACCAGGCTGAACGTAAGGGGGCCCATAGCATAAGATGGGCATGTATTATTTTGGGGACATGAAGACATCCTGCCACTATTATAACTTAACTGAAAGCAGGTTTGGTCGTTATCGAGCTGAACAAGCAGGATGCACAGATTGGGATATAATGGTGGCAGATGGACTGAGTGAAGTAACTTCATTTGCATGTGGGATGGACTCATATGTTGTATGTGTATAAATCAGAGCCAGTGCTCTAGAAAAGTGTGTTCTCCGCGGACCATCTAGGCTTCTGATATGTTTGTATTAAAAGCCTATATTGAATTCACAAGTTCTTGTAAGTGTTAAATTTTGTTACGATTCTCTACGACACAGCTAGCGACACACACACACACACACACACACACACACACACACACACACACACACACACAGTAGAGAGAGAAAGAGCAAAAAAAAAATACAAATAAAAGTTGGTGCCCATATCAGCACATTTGGGACATATATATAAAAGTACCGCAGAATCTCTTTAAGATGAAGTGTCGCCTCGCGTCACAGACCCTTCCTCTTTCCCCTGAAAACCGGACGCATCGGTTTGTTTTCCAACCCCGCTGAGAGTGACAACACGAAACAACTGCATCCTTAAAAGGTCTAGTGAGAAGTCCCGGAAGCAGACGTGCATATTGGGTTCACCATAAAGAGATACACAGTGTATTCAGACCACTCAACTTTTTACACGTTTTCTTACATTACAGCCCCATTGTCAAATGGGTTAAATGGTTGTTTCCTCCCCCCTCATCAATCTACACACAATACCCCATAATGACAAAGCAAAAACAGGTTTTTAGAAATCGATGCAAATTTATTAAAAAAAACAACTGAAATATCACATTTACATGAGTATTCAGACCCTTTACTCAGTACTTTGTTGAAGCACCTTTGGCAGAGATTACAGCCTCAAGTCTTCTTGGGTGTGACGCTACAAGCTTGGCACACCTGTATTTGGGGAGTTTCTCCCATTCTTCTCTGCAGATCCTCTCAAGCTTTTCCATCAAGGATCTCTGTACTTTGCTCCATTCATCTTTCCCATGATCCGGACTAGTCTCCCAGTCCCTGCCGCTGAAAAACACTCCCACAGCATGATGGTGCCAACACCATGCTTCACCGTAGGGATGGTGCCAGGTTTCCTCCAGACGTGACGCTTGGCAATCAGGCCAAGGAGTTCAATCTTGGTTTCATCAGACCAGAGAATCAGGTGACTATTGGCAAACTCCAAGCAAGCTGTCATGTGCCTTTTACTGAGGAGTGGCTTCTGTCTGGCCACTCTACCATAAAGGCCTGATTTGTGTAGTGCTGCAGAGATGGTCGAGGAACTCTGGAGCTCTGTCAGAGTGACCATCGGGTTCTTGGTCACCTCCCTGACCAAGGCCCTTCTCCCGCGATTGTTCGATTTGGCCAGGCGAACAGCTCTGGGAAGAGTCTTGGTAGTTTCAAACTTCTTCCATTTAAGAATGATGGAGGCCACTGTGCTCCTGGGGACCTTCAATGCTGCAGAAAGTTTTTGGTATCCTT